>NC_056071.1:42795951-43098982 GCF_016772045.2 Ovis aries | reverse complement strand
TTTTCCAGGCAAGAGTACTGGAGTGGGGTGCCACTGCCTTCTCCATCTATGAAATAGTGCTGGACAACTGAAATCTGGATATGCTGTCACTACTCCCTTCACTATAATAGAATCCAATGCTCTGCCCTTAGTTCTTCAGCCCAAGTTGAACCATACACACTAACTTGCACCTGCACACTTTAGCCTCTGGCAAATGTGCTAACATTTACACTGATAGCAGTTATGTTTGGGGAGGATCTCATGACTTTGAAATGCTTTGGAAACTGAGAGGTTTCTTGAGCTCGGGGGGGGGGGGGGGGGAATTAAATTGAAAATGGCCCCTTTGTTAAGGCTTTGCTGGATGCAATCTTGCTGCATGACAGTTGGCAATGGTAAGTTGCCAGGCCTTCCAAAGACAGCACTGAAGGAAAGAGAAACTGACTGGCTGACAGAGTTGCTAAGGCTGCAGCATTACAAGACTCAGGCTTCATAAAGAAACTTCTGTTGGTCACTGTTCACACCAAGTTAACTGTGTACTACTTGGAAGGACACCCAAGATTTAAAGGATATTATCAGAAATGGGAAAGTGCATGCTACAGTTAGGAAAGAAAAGTGATGGGCTTCTGAAGGATGCACATTTGACCAACATCCTTGGCTTTGGTATGGGCTAGACAACCATCCTGCTTTTTCTGCAGTCGCTCAAGCAACCATCTTAAAGTTAAAACAGGCAATAACTTGTTAAAGAATTGATAAAACGATAGCCTGAGGGAAACAATACTTTTAGAGACCTCCCATAGTAGCAGCTCAAATATGTCAATGGTATCAGATCTGTCTGAGGTATAACCCACCAAAACCTATTCATATTCTCAAGGCCACTTTCCTTTACCTGCTGGTTCCTCTACTATCCAGCAATGTTAGCCAGCTGCCTCCCTCTCAAGGACACAAATATGTTCTTGTGATGGTTTGTATGTATTGTCATTGAATGGAAGCCTTTCCTTGCAGATGAGCAGCCAGCCTTACAGTGGCCAAAACATTACTGGAAGGGATTATTCTCACGTGGGGACTTCTCTTGGAATTACATGATGAAAGTACCATTGCACTAGACAACTTTCAAATGTTGCTTGTGAAGTCTAGCCTACAACATTTCTGCTGCGCCCATCAGCCTCAATCCTCTGGTCAAAAGGAAAGAACTAATGTGTGTGCGTGTGTGCTTGGTTGCTCTGTCATGTCCAACTCTTTGCGACCCCACGGACTGTAGCCTGCCAGGCCCCTCTGTCCATGGAATTTTCCAGGCAAGAATACTGGAGCGGGTTGCCATTTCCTCCCCCAGGGCATCTTCCTGACCCAGGGATCAAACTCACATCTCTTGTGTCTTTTGCTTAGGCAGGTGGAGTCTTTAGCACTGTGCCACCAGGAAGCCAAAAGAATAGCATAATAAAAACATGGACTATTACTCAGCCATAAAAAGGAACACATTTAAGTCAGTTCTAATGAGGTGGATAAACATAGAGCCTATTATACGGAGTAAAGTAAGTCAGAAAGAGAAAAATAAATACCACATATTAAAGCATATATTTGGAATCTAGAAAGATGGTTCTGATGAACCTATGTGCGGGGCAGCAATGGAGATGCAGCCATAGAGAAAACACTTACGGACACAGTTAGGGAAGGAGAGGGAGGGATGAACTGAAATAGTAACATTGAAACATATACATTACCATATGTAAAATGGATAACCAATGGAAATTTGCTATATGACACAGGGAGCTCAAACCCAGTGCTCTGTGACAATCTAGAGGGGTGGGGCGGGAGGTGAGAGGCAGGTTCAAGAGGGAAGGGACATATGTATACCTTTGACTGATTCATGTTGATATATGGCAGAAACTAACACAATATTGTAAAGCAATTATCCAATTAAAAATATAAAAAAACACAATTGGCAAAACTCTCAGTGTCTTTCAATCTCCTTGGCCTAAATTACTACTCATGGTTTTACTAAACTTAAGATCCACACCCTTTGGAAGACAAAAATTGTCACCATTTGACATAATTACTTGATGACTCACAATTCTTGACTCAGAGTTATACAAGCCTCTTCTAGTCAAGGGATATCTTTTACATTATTGCCAAAATCTCATTAAGACTCTAAAGAAAAATGAGCACCTGGTTGAGAAACCTTTACATAGTAAAGCACTCCTGGGAGATGAAGAACTCACATACCACAATTTACAACCAGGGGACTACGTTTATTGGAAAAGAAAACTTTTAAAAGACTCTTTGAAGCCCAGGTGGAAGAGACTCATCAGGTACTCTTTACTGGCACAGAAGTGCTTTGTGCCAGTAAACCTAAAGGCACTGATTCTTAGACTCATGTTTCTCATTTGAAAAAGGCTTCCCTACCTGAATGGGCTTCTGAAATAGTTGGAGACTTAAAGCTGAAACTGACCGAGTGAAGCAATGACACCTGACATAGACAACTCTCCCAAGATTCAGGTTAGGCCAGTATATTCCACAATCACTATTAATGAAGTCTTTGTTTTTCTTTGTTCTAATTGCTATCACAAAGTTGCTTTATCTCCTTCAGTATGTAATAACTGATAACAGCAACTTGCTGCTCTTCTCCTTATAGACACATTATCTGGGAGTGAAAATCTTCATGCATGGGTCCATGCTTGGAATGAAAGTTTAAAGGAAGTGACCCAGGTCCTTTGGTCCCTTAACTTTGACTATGAAGGACTGGAGAATTGAACTTTTTGGACTCCTCCTTGTAGCTTCAGGTTTATTAATACTCTTTAACTTACTATATACATGGGCATCGTCCATTGGTAGTAATTCTATGAAAACCATATATCTTGTCAGAACTCTCCTGGAAAGAAGCCTCTAGCTCCAATTTTTGGCCATTCAACTAATCTATTCAGCTTAGTATTCTTTCTTTAACCAAGGCCATGAGCCACCATTTCTTCTCTTTATATTAAAATGACTGATTTTATTTGGATAGTTTTTTCACTTATTATTCTTTCTTAAAACCCATCCAGAACCTTTATGACTGGAAGAATAATGCCCTAGTCTGCATTTCCCAAAGTCTAGCCCCTGAAGGAAATCCAACAGATTGTTGACTATGCTGTTGGAACCCCAGACTCATTCATCAAACAATGGGATTCCCTTGCCTTAGCTATTTCCAATCTTATTAATATCCCTCCATCATACCCTGTATAGAATTAACTATTTTCCCAGCATACCATGTTTGCCTACTTGAATTCACAGCTCCTTTTTCCTGTTTGGTCAACAGAATCAGACAAAAACCCCAATAGTTCTTAGAACATTTGTTCCAGTAAGGCTGGGAAACACTGGCTCTCATATTTACCTTGCTATGCCACAGAATATATCCTCATGATAATCCCCACATGTTCCTACAAGGAAGGCTTCTAAAAGGCTGCTCAAATATAACTGACCCATGATTTAATCTTTGACTCCTTTCTCTGTGCCCCATCTGGCTGTGTCTCTATTTGTGGTTGGAAGATGTCCTGCCTCAACACCGCCCAACCCCAGGTTCTCAATGTGCCCTAGGGCTTTTACTGGCCCCTTTGTGTTCAGTTTTCCAGAAATTATCAGATAGCACCCATGTTCTACTTCCCACCTCTGCTGAGATATCTCTTTTAAGGGATTTCAGAACTATCTAGGAATTTTATTCCCCAAGTGGAGAATTGGAACCCTTGACAATATGGTTTGAAATTTCTCTGCCAAAGCAGCAGACATAGCTAATGCCATAGTTAATAGCATTAAGTGACCAAAAAATTTTTCTAAACTCACTCACACTCATGTTATATTAGATAACTGATTTGCCTTGGACTGCCTTCTGGCAGAACACAGAAATATCCATGCTATCTTAAACACCACCTGCTATACTTGGATAAGTATTTTTGGTATCAGTTCAGTTCAGTCGCTCAGTCGTCTCCGACGAGAAACTCAAATTGAAGTCCTACAAAAGAAATTCACTTGGCTTCATTCTGATTCCCTTAACATTTCAATGTTTGATCTGTTCAGCTGATCACCCTTAAATATTGGACTTGGTTCAGAACTGTTCTGGAAACTGGGATATTGCTGTTAGCAATTTAGCTTCTGTATATTGGTAAAGCACTTGCTTAAATTGTTTACATCTGTACCTAACCATTCTTCTGCTTGGTTAAGGTTTTCACAGATCACTGTATTTGAGGCAGCACAGTATCACAATGCTGCCAATGATTTTCCTGACCCATTTATTGACTTTTACACCCAACCCCTGCTTTGAGAGATATGATAAATCCAGAACAGGCAACCAAGCCACTCCAGTTCTGTGGGACTAGATGTTGCTCCCGTGATGTTTTCTCCAGGAAGAATCATAGGCAAAAGGGGGAGACATAAAAGGTACAACAGCATAAATGACTGATACTGAGGACATCCAGGTTTGCTGCCCATGCTGAACTTTGCTGAATTCTCTATATAAATTTGTTGATGTTAGCTCAGTGTCAAAAGGAAAAAATCCTGAGAACAGTACTTTTTCTAGACTAAGAAAACCATACCTTTTCCTAGTAACAGATGAGATGAACTTGATAATCCAATTGTATATAAAATACAAATTTACCCTCCAATCCAAATTCTTGGGAAACAACAAGAAAGAAACTGAAAAAAAAAAAGACACATCAACTTATGGGCTTCATACTCCCTGTATTTCCTGTCAAATGAAATGTCAAGAAACAGGTGGGTATTTCTTACACTTCTGCCAGAAATAAAATGCTGAACCCCTTAACTGATTCCCAAAGTCAGAAATTATGGGTCCATGAATACACCTAACTCTTAGCCTATTTTGGGTTACCTCTTTATTTTCTTACATTCTATTTTAAAATCATAAACAGCAAAAAAGCATGATTCCTAAATTATGCAGCTACGCAGGTATTGCATCTCCTCATGACGTAGATATGGGACTTTTCCCTGGAAGGTCACAAAACTTTTTCATGTGTTTCTTAAGAAAAATAAGTCACAATCACCGGTATTACTCACTTCTGCTTCCAATGAGAAGCAAGTCTTTATGTCAGAGGATGCTCAGGCCTCACATATGGGTTTTCTTAGTGTCAGACTCATCTACATTATCCTTCCTACAAACAGGTGCTGATGTACAATTTGATTGTTTTTCCATTTATGATCCAACTGGTACCAAAAAATGCATTGTTTTAAGGCTAATGAGAGAATGCTTTAGGCCAAATGAAGCTAAAAGATATAAATGCACTTCAAATAATGATTCTGAATGAAGAGAAAAGTAACGAGAGTTGCAAGCAGGAGGACAGGCCTGCCAAATTCAAGAGCTTGTGTGTACATTAATATTACTGAAGGAAACGTTCCATTAGCTTCCAATTAATATTACCAAAGGAAATGTACCACTAGCTTACAATCTGTATTTTCATTTTAAAAGTATCCAAAAATTACCTTGTATGCAGTATGCCCATATTACAGACAAGAGGTCAGTAGAGAAGGGACTAGAGTCCTGGGTTAGCAATTACTCAACAATGAGTACAAATAAACTGTTGTCTGCCCCTATTGACAAAGTGTGGGGAAAAAAGTCATAGCAAAATTTCATATCACATCAATAACAAGACACAGACTATACAGGTGATCTAGAAGTAAAATTTAAATTAATACCCCGAAATTTGAGATACAGATTCATCATTTTTATAACTTGTGGCTCAGAAGCAAAGAAGGTTTTAGGTTCAACCGTAATGCAATAGCTTAATGTTCAGAACATAGTAGCTGGAATTTAGAGCAGAATTTTGAAGATGACTCCACTTGCAATCCAGTGAATGCCAGGAATGAACAAAACAGCTAAGAGCTGTGGTGATGGTTTTCTAGTTTTGAACATGATAACTTACTTGGCTTTATTAATAATTATTGCCAGGTTTTAAGAAGACCAAAACTTACTTACATTTCGTTGTTATTTAGCCATGGCTCTCACTGACACGGTTTTTATTAGAGCTCATTCAAATTTTGTGGTTGTTATTTTACTATAATAAAACACTTGCTTTTACTGCATACAATCAGTAAGCTGAAATTTCTTCACATTTAAACACAGTATTCCACTTTTTACTCAAAATATTTGTTCATATGTACTAGAGCTACTTAACCTCTACATTCACTGACAATAGGTATTAATATAATAATTTTACCAGTATTAATATGAGACTTTAGTTCTAGTAAATTTCCTGGCTTTGTTGCCTTGTATGTATCAGTATTTCTGATAATAATACATTTCTTTTTAGACATGTGCACTATACTTCTGTTCAAGGTTAGTATAATAGTATTGCATATCAGAACTTAGGACTTCTCACATTTTGATATACTGTATTTATTTCAACAACATAATGGTTTATGTGACGTACCTTAAAAAATCACTTTTACTATATGATGAAAAGTAATTTTTCCCCACAAAAATGCCTCAATAAAGTTTCAGTGCATCGTGTATATATACCTTATATCCTACATGCCAACAAATATGATACTTTCAGAACACTGACATCCATTAAATTATTAATTTGCCTTTTCTTGGTATTATAATTTTTTTGATAATTACATTGTTTTTGTTTTAAAATTACATAAGCACTGTAAGTAAAATAAATTATATCTAATTTTATATTTGTACATATTTACATAACATTATAATCAAATCCAGGAAGAATCCAATGTTTTATGATATTAGATCTAGCTAGTGCTCTAAGTTGGTAATAGAAAATATATCAAAAAGCTAAGGAACTAATTTTAACAATAGTGAAAAATAAAAGGAAATTTGTTCAGATTATTAAAGGATTTCGGTATACTTATGCTTTAAAAAAATCAGTACTTTGATAAAAACTGAGAACTGAGGATAGCTTTTGTAATAAAAACGATGCCAGGCTGAGGCATTAATGGAGTCAGAGTATCTCCAATTTCCTTGTTCTATAAATGAGGAAAGAGAAAGAGAAGCTGAATGACACATTCTGGACTTTTACTGGCCTTTGCCACTGTTATTTTTGCTTCTGAAAAAGATAATTTACATCAGACACAAAAAATGGTAAAAACAATGCCCCAATCCATAAAGCTTGGCTAAGAATCTCATTTCTTTGTTTTGGTCAAAATGGAAAAGTGGTCCCTGAGGATAGAAATCACAATACTGCATGCCCAGAAAAGGTGGCATGCATGAGTTTAATAAGACTAATTTGGAGAACAGTATTTTCTATATTGTCAAATTTCTGTAGCTGAACCTTGTGATGACATTTCTGCAGAAGAAAACATACATAATTTTTACAGGGTCTACAAATATTCCATAGGGAATTAAAGTTTTTATCTGGTGAAAATGATTTAGTGGGATATAAAATCTTTACCCAAGTAAATAAGAAAATCAGTTGCATTCTCTATTTAAGTATTTTCTGAAGACACTTTGGCTTTTAAGATCTTTTTAAAACACTGGAGACATAAAAAATTAATACTCCAAAAACTAGCTATTTCTTTCACTCTCTTCTACTGCTATAAATCAGTTCTTCGCTGAAGATCAGTTCATGTGTGTGTGCTCAGTCACTTCAGTTGTGTCCGACTGTCTGTGACCCCATGGACCATGGCCACCAGGCTCCTCTGTCCATGGGATTCTCCAGGCAAGAACACTAGAGTGGGTTGCCATTTCCTTCTGCAGCGATAAAGTATAAAGTGAGTGAAGGGAGTGAAGTGAAGTCGTTCAGTGGTGTCCGACTCTTTGCGACCCCATGGACTGTAACCTACCAGGCTCCTCCATCCATGGGATTTTCCAGGTAAGAGTACTGGAGTGGGTTGCCATTTCCTTCTCCAGAAGATCAGTTCATCCTAGTTCAAAATACATTGTTATAACAGTGTATTTATTATCTTCACAATGTGAATAATGAATAGGTACAAGAATTATGCTAGTGTTTTAAATTAATTACATAACTTACTTAAAAGCCATTGTTCTAAATGAACTGTACAGCAATCCAAAGTAACCAACAACCAAGTCAATCTTATTATGGTCTCATTATTTTTAATATATAATAATGACATTCTAATATCTGCAATTATATTCCCACTAGGAAATCTATACATCAGCTATTGTCATCAAAGTATATCAATTTCTTCAAGCAGATTTTTGGTATGTAAGAAACATAACAAAATTGGCTTTGCAAGAAAATCAAATATTGCCACTAAGGCTTCAAAAATATGAGGTAAAAAAAAAAAGAAAGTTATATACACAACATTAAATTGTGAACTATAACCAAATTCACAATTTCAATTTAAATGTCAGAGTTAAGATTTTCTATGGCAAAATTATCTTAATTATTCCAAGTTAAACAAAAATTCCTAATACTAATGGTTAAGTTACTCTACCATGTGTCCCAATAAAGGTATACTTCTGGAAACAGTCTTAAATATTATATTTTTGTCTGCCTTTTAACATGATACACTGATCATTTTAAACCATAAAGAAAGTTAACAACCCCTTAACTTATAATGACTTTGAAGTTTATTGTATAGCACTTTTATTGAGACGTCATGTAACTACTGACCCCGACTGTTTACAAAGGTAATGGTTGGCCTTTGAGACAATTAAAAACTTTTAAGTACTAAAATTTTACATCATGATTTAACTTCAGAAGTGTTAGGATGGTTGAAACTAACAGAAAAGAAAATCTAAAGCAAAAATATAATGATTTCCACAACAACCATATATTCCTCCCATATGAAAGGGAGGAAGGGAAAAAGGAAGGAAAGAAAAAGAAAAGGAAGGGGGAAAAGACAAGAAGAGAAAGAAAGGGGGCAAGACAGGCAAGAAAAATACTTTTTTTTTTCCCATTTGCAAAAAGGAGGGGAAATTCTGAGGTCTCAGCAAATAATGTAATCAACAGAATCAGTTTATATTAAGGCATCTTCTTTACATGTTATTGAACCCCATCATGCCTTTCATATTGCCAGCAGCACCCTGTTGAAATTGCCTCATCATTGACTGAAGTCCTGCCATACCGCCTAGAGTGAGAGTGGAATAAAATCAGGTAATTATTATATAGAACTTGAAACATCTGCTACTTTTGCCTAATAAGTACTTAAACTTCTAAAAAATATACTGCGTTCTGACTGCAAATTGGTCACCAGCCGTGAAGTACATAAAAATCTGTATTATCACCAGTATCCTCATCTATAAAAGAGAATAAATAACTTACTTCATCTCGTTATGAGGAATACCATCTACACGAAAAGATCTTAGAACAAACAGTACCTATCACACTGTAGGGAGTAAGTAAATTGAAACAAAAAATATTTTCCTCTGGGAAGTCTGAGTCTTATAAATAGTAATAAACTGGAGCGGTAGTTAATGCACAGGACTTCAAGTAGGAAAACAATTCATCATTACTTAATATCTACTATACGCCCAGAACTATACTAACTTCCTGACAAGATATGACCTGTGATTTTACAGGAGAAAGGGAGGTTCAGAAAGTTTAAGGAACTTTTCATAGGTTACATGGTAAAAGTGGAACTTGGTTTTCAAAATTGTTATATAATTCCAAAGTCTCATCACTAAAACTATCCAGTTTCTAAACTAAGGCAAAAAGTCACCAGAAGAAGCATTAACGAAAGATGATTAGGGACTTCCCTGGTGGTCCAAGGTGGTCCACATGGCCATAATGAAAAGAATTAAAAATACAATTTTGGGACTTCCTTGGTAGTCCAGTGGCTAAGACTCCATGCTTCCAATGCAGGGGGCATGGGTTTGATCACTGGTCAGGGAACTAGATCCCACATGCCACAACTAAGACCCTGTGTACAGCCAAATATATATATTTTAACAAAAGATGATTAAGTAGCTTGCTCAAAAATCAAAAACAGCAGCAGGGGAGTGAATGAAACCTCAGCTTATACAACACTATTACAACCATTCCACTTAGAAATTAGATGGGCCTTTTCCACCATACCCTGTTTGATCTGATTTTTGATTAACAGCAGAAGGCTTATTAAAACTCAACCCTTATAAACTAAACCATGTATTAGCAACTGGCAACAACTTCATAATTACCCATATGATGAAGAACTCTTGGATCCATCATTTTGGCCATTTGTTGATTCAATTTTGCCATCTGTGACTGGCTCACATTCTTAGACATGTCACCACCTGAAAAAATTTTTGCATCAGTACAGACTGTAATATAATCAGGATATCATAGAAATTGAGTAAATATAAAGAAAAACCCTATAATCTTACTCTAACACAATTATTTCTGTTTGTACATATCCCCTTCTAATCTTTGTCCCAGAGAAAGAAAAAGTGAAATTCAATATTAAGGGACGTTTAAAGGGCTTTTAAGGACTAAAATTTTTAACACTTTTACTTATACCTGTGAAATGAGCCACTATAAGCAAAACCATATCCAGTGGTTATTAACAGTAAGCTGTAACAATTGTTCAGTAGTGATATGGTATAATGTTGAACAAAAAATTTTAAAGATATGGGTTAACTGGGAATGAGAATGGATTACTGATAAATGGTTATGAAAGAATGAGTCTGAGAGAACCTCAAGATGTATACATTTAAGAAGTTACTATAAATAAAAAGCTTCAGAGAATAGAAAAAAATATAACAAAACTCCATTTATCAGTGAATTTCTACACACTCAGTGAGATTCTACAGCAAAAAGGCAACCAATGAAAGAGATGCACACTGGTGCAGAAGAGAGAAAAGCATCCTTTAGAGAATAACTGCTGTGCTCCTAAGACACAGAAAATCAAAGAGATCATTGATGCAACAGCAATGAATAAGTAGAGCTTGTTTCAGCAAAACTATTTCAAAGAAACATTAACTCCAGTACTTCTCAGAAACATTTGTGAAAATTCAAATCAAAGCTGACCCTGATTCTCTGATCAAAGCTGGCTAATATGAATAAACTAAATGAATTAAGAATTACAAATGAAAGAAGATACGTTTTTATAAAACATGATAAAAATTTTAAAAAGTTTCCTAATTAACAAATCTGTGTAAGATGTGAATTCCATGACCACTAGGGAGTCATTGTAAGTTTTTGTCTCTGAGGACTTAAAACTTCAAAAAATTATTAAGGCTTTGGTGTGACAAGGGTGTGCACCAAATTCACTGCCCACTTCATCTGGTTGTGCCTTTATTGAGCAGTCAATGCTTAGATAAGCTCTGACCAATGGATTTGCACTAGTTCTATCATAAACAGTTAGGGTCATTTGGGAAAGATCTTAAACTGACAATGTATTTACAAATCACTATCTGAAATAGCATGTGGTGTTAGGAAATATAACCAATTTTAAACAAGTTTGTCTAACTTTCCTCCCTTGTCACAAAGAAGAAAACAGGATATAGCAGGCAAGAAAAATAAGGAAACTGTCAAAAGATGAAAGGTGATATGTAAATACTCATCTGTTTTAGAAACCTATTCAGGGATATTATTCATCTTTGGAGCTTGCCTAATCAGGATTTCTTAGATAACAAATTCACTTTAATAGTGTTTAAGATAGAGAAAAAAATTTAAAGACAGGGCTAGGGCAGTTGACTTTAACTCTTTGGAAAAACAAACTTATCTTTTTACCTTAGATAACACACAGCAAAATACATTCTAAGTGGGATAAAAAGTAAAATCTAAAAAAAAAAGAAAAAAACCAGAATGAGTAGAAGAAAACATAGGTGACTGCTGTGGTATCAGAGCTTCCATGGTGGCTCTGCCAGTAAAGAATCTGCCTGCAGTACAGAAGACATGGGTCTGATCCCTGGGTTGGGAAGATGCTGGAGAAGGGAATGGCTACCCACTCTAGTATTCTTGCCTGGAGAACTCCATAGAGAGAGGAGTCTGGGGGCTACAGTTTATGGGGTTGCAAAGAATCAGACATGACTAAGTGATTAACACTTTCACACTGTGGTACCAACATGGGGAAGGCTTTTATGAGCATAAAAGAAATCATACCAAAAGGTTTGGCTGCATTCAAAGTGAAAACTTCAGTTTTAATTAAAAATAAAAAAGTGAAAGGCAAATGAAAAACTGGGGAAAATATTTGCAGATATAACCCAAGAATTTTAAAGAGTTATTACAAAGCAATAAGGGAAAAAATAAAACAAATGGGACAAGAAACCTAAATAAGAGGGGATTCACCAAGAAAATTTAAACTAGTAAATGTACAAAGAAATGTTAAATATGAGTAATCTAAAACACATTGAAAAACTGACCAGCCTATGTTTCTGACCAAAACAGAAAAAAATCCCTGGCTTCATGGGAGACTGAACAGAAACTGACACAAGAACTGATACTGATATAGAACTGACAGTGATATATCAATCAGCCTAAACATCCAACAAAGATGCACTTGTGCTAAACAAAGATACATAACTGGAAAAATGCTATCTGTCTAAAAGGTATACTTTGAAGAAACCTTGACAATATGGAAAAGAAGATCAGAAGAAACCCCTAGTTATATCAAATGGTATTTGCAGTAAGACCCATGGGATTCACTGGGGAGTGAATGTAATGGGTGTTTTAAACTTTTTTCTTGTATTGTCTCATAGTCTCTAAATTTTCCTTAATATATAACTTCACACAAAGTCACTAAGTGTGATTTTTTAAACTATTAGTGTTTATTACCTTGAATCTGAAAACAGATAAATCACAGATCACATTATAAATTCTGGAAGTACTTGTATAAAACGTGAAATTCAGCAGTATGTTTTCTAATACTGGCAGTTCTTCCTGACTTTAATTTTTAGTTTCTCAACCTCTTTCTTTCCTTTCAGAGTGTCAAATAATGATGTGCTTGTTATTCCTCTTACCTTTGAAAAGTCCTTTGATACCTCCCATCTTTTTTACCATCTGTGCAAATTTGGTATACTGGGTCAGAAGTTCTTGGACATCTCTTGTTGACACACCTGATCCTCTTGCTACTCTTTGGATTCTTCCTGGTTGCTTACTGAAAACCTTAGCACCATCCGTACTGTCAAGTTCTGTAGGCAAGGGTCAGTTACTTTCATGTACACATTCACTTTCATTCACTGTCAAAGCGGTTACATCTAAACATCTCACACATAGAAAAACAGATATAAGGGTCAAACCACCAACCAGATTTAACAAATGCTGTTATCATCTGCTGTGTCTGCCTCTGATTTTTAAAAACTAAACATGGAATATATTCAAAAGAGTATTTATAATATTTATAAGCTATTAAAACAATAAAGCAAATACACACATGCTCACCCTACAGAAAATGTCTTTTCTTTGAAAAAACTTTTTGTCCATCCTTTCCATATTTCAAGTCCAAGTGCTCCTCAGAATATATACCAGAGGTATATTTCACAAAAGCAACAAAAGTGCTCACCTTAGCTCTAAATAACTATTATCGTTTAAATCATAAATTTAGGCAAATAAGTGCAAGTAGGTAGGTTCTATCTACAATCAACAGAATAACTGTTATATTTCCTATATAATCAAGTAATTACTACTAGTATTTTAATTCTTTCTGTAACATAAAGAATGAACGTAACATAAACACTTCCAATGTTTTGGAAACTCTTAGAATACAAGGTCCATTTCTCATGGCATTAGTTGCCTACATACAATCTCAGGTACAAAATTTCTATTATGTCTGCATTCTTTCCATAATATCTCCTAATAAATGATCACCTAACCTTGATCTTAACAACCACAGGAGAGATGACCCACTATCCAAAATAATTCAATCTATGTCATTCTATTATACCTGTAATTATGGAAAATATTTTCCCATATTAATATGAAATACATTTGTCTGACACTTCTTCCTATTATGCACAGATGTCCCAGGCACAAAGAATAAGGCTTTCAAATTATTTCAGAGTCACCGTGTCGCCTGTGAATTTTCCTCTAGGTGACAAATATCCAACTCTTTTGACTGTTCCTCTTATAATATGGTTTAAAACCTCATCTATCATGCTGATTTCCTAAATACATCTTCTAATTTGTCTACGTCCAGTAAGCATATTGTCCAGAAGTGAACTTAAATCCAGGGGAAGACTGATTACCAATGCAATACAAAGATCAAATTATCTCACAGTAAACTTACAATCCATTAAAACCTCTAAATCCATTCCATAAATGCAGTTTTAAGCCACATCTCTATGATAAAATATTTTGAAAATGTATATCATATTCTCCTAAGAGCTCAAATGGAGTGAGAGAATGGAGACAAGCTAATACCAGCACATCCTGGTAAGCGGTATCATGAATTTAACAAAAAGCAGAAGGGACATAACTCAAAGAAGAAAGGAAGTCAAGAAAGGCTCCATGCTGGCAGTTTCTCTTAAAACTGTGTAGTCTTGAAGGATGAGTATGAGATAAGTAAAGAAGGAAAGGAGCAAGGGACATTGTAGGAAGCAGAATAAGGATTCCCAGAATAAATGAAAATAGTTTTGTGTAGAAGGAACCAAGCCTGGGTAAGAGCTGAGAAATTAAGAGGTTTTAAAAATAAGGACAAGATTATAACAGAACTTGTGTGCCAGGCTATGGAAGTCACGCAGCAGTGTCTGACTCTGTGTGACCCCATGACTATAGCCTGCCAGGCTCCTCTGTCCATGGAATTCTCCAGGCAAGAATACTGGAGTGGGTAGCCATCTCCTTCTCCAGGGGAATCTTCCAGACCTAGGGATCAAACTCAGGTCTCCTGCATTGCAGGCAGATTCTTCACCATCTGAGACACCAGGGAAGCCCTATGCCAGGCTGAGGAGTTGGGAATTAATCATTAAGACAACTGTCATCGAAAGATTTTGATCCCAGAATTGTTATATTTAGACAGATTATTTTTATGGCAGTGAAGAAGACAGATTAAAAGAGAAAGGGAAATGTCAGGAGGCTACTGTAGCAGTCCAGGTAAGAAATGATGAGTGTATGAACTAATGCAGGGAACAAAGAGAAGAGAGAAAATACAAGAAATATTTAGGAAGTATAACTCACTACGTCTAAGGTGATGTTAAGGTTTCTATATTCTACCTGAAGTGAAAAATACTGATAAGAATAGACTGGGATAAGTTAAATATGTATATATATTGTAATACCTAGACCAATCACTAAGAAAAGTAAAATATACCAAAAAATACACAGAGACAATAAAACAGAATAACAAATAATGTCCAAACAATCACAGGAAAGTAAAGAGAAAACAGAAGAACAAAAACAGAGTGAACAAACAGAACCAAAGGTAAAATGGCAGAACTAAATCCTAATATATAAATATCAGTTAAAAGAGGTTATCAGAATTATTAAAAAAAAATTACCATGTTGTTGATACAAAATTCATTTCCAACATAAAACAGGTAGGTTAAAGGTAAAGGGATAAAAAAAGATATACAATGCAAACAACCAATTAAAGAAAGCTGGAGTGGTTGCATTAATAGCAGATGAAGTGGACCAGGACAAAGGAGGGCATTACATACATAATGATAAAACAGTCAAGTCAATTCACTAAGAAGACAAAACAATCCTAAATGTGTATGCACCCAACAACAGAACTTCAAAATACAGGAAGCAAAACTAACACAACTGAAAGGAGAAAAGTCAGGCATCTCAACACCTCTATATCCATAATCAATAAAACCACTAGACAGAAAATCAGCAAGGATGTAAATCTAAGTTGACACTAGTTTCTAGCTTGGATGACTGAGTAGATGGATGGAAGTGTCACTCACCAAAGGAGACGAACTACCTTTTGGAACTTATATTCCTCAGAAAACTCAAACATGTAATAGAGATACCTGTCCACCATTTAGTGAGCATCTAGACAGGAAGTAATCCAGAGTACAGACTCTCAAGCCAGAAGCTCAGCCTCTCCATCCCCTAGCTAGTGACTTTGGCAGATTACTCAACTTCCCTGTATCCTAATCTGTAAAAGCTAGATTGGATTTTGACCCAGAATTGTCCCTTAAGAGTTGTTGTTGGTTAATGTATGTAAAGTGCTCATGACAGTGCCTAGGACAGAGTAAATACCCTAGATAAGGCTGCAGTTATTAATTCTACACACAAAAATTTTTGTAGTGTTGAAGATAAAGAGATGAGAAAGACACAACCTTATCTGGGTTACTATGAACGCCAAGAGATCAAGAAAGATGTAGACACTATAAAAAATAATCAGGTAGTATATATAGAAGTGATATTATTCAACAAAAGGAACACAATAATAAGAAATACTGGCTGAGAACAGAACCTTGTAGCATATATTCCTTTAGGCTGAATGAGGATGAGACCAGTGAAAGAGACTGCAGTTAACAAGTAAAGTAAGGGTAAAAGTGGAAATAAAAAAGTAATAGAAAATAAGAAGAAAACGTCAATGAACATCCAATGTTGTAAAAGTCAAGAAAAAGATTGAAAAGTCTCCACTGGAGTAGACCCAGTAGAAGGTTGTTGGAAATCTCTGTATAATCTATTTCAGAGCAATGGTGGGTACAGAAGTCAGATTTCAGTAGTTTGAGGACACAAACCACTTTTTTTTTTTTTTTAAGAAACTTGACTGAAAACAGAGTAAAAGTATGAGTGAGAAGTAAAGCCCAGAAAATGTAAAATTGTGAAGTTAATGTTTATATGCTGATGGATTGAAAAAAATAAGTAGGTAAGGAGAGACGGGAGACACAGGAGAGGATTTTACTGATGGAGAAAAGTCCTTGAACAAGTTTGAAGAATGGCCTGTGGCTGTCACAACCTCATTGGTAACTTAGCCAAAGATTGAAAAACTTCAATGCCAAGCACATGTATTTCTTTGTAAACAGAGGTCAGATGATAGAGAAGACCTGGCATGCATGCTGCGTTGAATCAGAAAAGGTGCTAAAAACTGGGAGAAAGATAAAGGGGCCATGAGTCTAGAAATACTCGTGGGCTGAGGACCCAGAAGTACAGGAGGGAGGGATAATCTAGGATTACAGAGAGAGCAGTATACTTAAGAAGACTGAAACCTTGGAGTTTCAGAGCAAAGGAAGTTGGTAAATATTGCTTACACTGTCCCTCTCTTACAGATTCCCAATTCCTGTGAGCATATTAGAGCTCTGAGAAGACATGCAATAAATAAATGTGCCAGTTTTCTAAAAAACCCCAGATTATCTGACTACAGGACTCCCCTTTCAAGTGATTTCTATCAACACCCTGAAGAACTGGTGTTCTCACCACAGAACTCATTTGGAGAAGCCCTGTACTAGACATTCCTCTCAAAGGTGAAGTCAACACAATAATCATACTTTTTGAGCAAGAGCTTCCAAGCAGCTACAAATCTCCCAAATAATAATCTCTCAGTCTAAATTTTTTCCCATCTTGTCCACAAGAACACAGTAAAATTCTCTACTTGCTGATATTGAGAACACGGTCCTCCAAGTCAAGAAATCTGCCATCTTACCTTGATCATTCATACTATCCATTATTGTCATTAATTTCTTTAGCCTTGCCATAGACTCTTGTTCATTTCCTTTGCTCATGAAATCTGTTCCAAAACCAGGGATCATCCCCTAAAACATGTATTTAAACATAAAAATCAGTAATAGCTTGAGATTAATTGTTCACATTTAACTAATGGCTTTAATATTAAATTTTTAAAGTAACTATTTTTACCCAAATATTAAAATAATTAAAGCAAGTGTATCCATTCTTAGAAATTGTAACAAGGACAATAGAGGTTAGAAAAAAACTTTTTAGGATAACTAACCAAGATCTGACTGAAGGGGCCCATTTTCATGATATTTTGAAATTGCTCATACATGTCTCGCAACGTAAACTGACCTGAAATACAATATAAATGATGCAAATATATTAGAGAGTGAACATTTCCATTCAATAAAACTAATATTTTCCTTAATCATGGGCTCATCTTAAAGCACACTTATAAAATAGCCAATCAATAAATATTCACTGAGAAGTTACATAAGATTACAGGATGAATGCCATGGAGACATCCTATCCTATAGAAGCTCATATTTTATCAGAGAAAATGGACGTAAACATACACAGGAAATGTGAAAACAAAGGAAACAATCTATACATATTAGGATAACTGAAATTAAAAAATCTGACAACACCAAAAGTTAGAGGATAAGGAACAAGCAGAACTCTCATATATTGCTGATGAGAATGTAAAAATGGCAAAACTGCTTTAGATTATTTGGAGTTTCTTAAACAGCTAAACTGTCAATAAACTGGAAAACAGGTTGACTCTGGATGAAATACTACTCAGCTATAAAAGAACAGGGTACAGATAAGTAAAACCACTTGGATAAATATCAAAAATATTATGCTGAGCCAGGGAAACCAGGTGGGGGAAAAACAGATATATATACTCTAGGATTCCTATATGAAATTTTACTGGGAAGGGGAATAAACAAACTTCCTGGAGTAATGGAAATGTTCTGTTTCCCAAAGAGCATTTGTCAAAATTAATGAATGATATCCTTAGAATCTGAGCATTTCGTTATTATGCAAATTAACTTCAGTTAGAGAAAGACTATTTTCAATTTTTGTGCTATGATATAAAAAAGAACACACTTGGTTTTAGGCATTCTGAATTTGAAGGAGCAGTAAAATACATCAAAAGAAATGTTCTAGGCAGCTAGAAATATAGAATTAAACAGCGGCAGAGCAGGTTAAGGCTGAAATAGGTATTTGGCCATTATACAGAAATGACGGTGGAAGTTAAGATGATACAGGAAGTCCACTGTCATGGAACCCAAGTGTAGAGTTTGAAAATATAAAAGGCGGATAACACTGTTATATTTTGGGAGCAAAGAGAAAAGAGAAAGGTCACTACGCTTGGAAATAAGGAGGCGGCCCCTGAAGCAAGGGCACAGACCTTAAGAGAGACTTAGGCGTTAGAAAGTAGGCTGTCTGGGAATATATTAGAAACCAATCTTCAACTTCAAGCAGCGAAGACAGATATCAAAATAATTGTAATGAATAATACAATAATTTCAGAGTCCAATAGAAACACATAGCAGGGGTTCTAAGTCTAGGGATAAGGTAGAATGTTCCTGAAGCATATTTAAGTAGATACTTGGAAGCATGAGTGGGCCAGTTTGGCTGGGGGTAGAGGAGGACAGAAACAGGAAGAAGAGAAGATAACTATCTGACAGGCAGAGGGATAGCAAGGTAAAAAAGACTATAGCGTACATTTGAGAAACTGACAGAAATTCAGCATGACTGGCACATGGAATGCTAAGAACAACGGTGTCAAAACATGACTCAGAAGATGTGGATAAGATAGTGGAGTCATTCAAAGACACTACAAGAGCAACAAGAAGACACTAAAAGATTTTAAGAAAAGTAGTAGAAATAGGATCAAATCTGCATTTCTGAAAGATCATTTTGGCTGCAGGATAAAAAAACAGGTCCAAGGGAAAGAATCCAAAAAACTGCAAAACCTGATAAAAAGCCTTAGAATAAATAATCTAGAGAAGAGATTAATTTAAATAGCTGCTGGGAAGTAAGGGAGGTAGAATCACTACTAGGAGGTAGAATCACTAGGACTAATAATTAATGGGAAAAGGACTGGGCAGAGTGAGGAAGACATGAGTGGATGACAACATCCAAGTTTCTGACTTTGGAAACAAGACAAATGACGTTAACTTTCCTAGATGGCAACACTGGGGTAGGAGGTTGAGATGGGAAGATAAGGACAAACTGAAGTCAGTGTCTAAGGAACATCAAAGCACAGTCTAGCAAACATACAGCTATGAGTCTGAAGCTCAGGGAAAGATGATGACCTAGAAATGATCACTAGAAAACACCAACATCTAGGATGGAAAGACATAGGTACCTGACAAGATGAGTGAGACGGAGCAGAGGCAGCATAGTATGTGGTCATGGAAATTAAAGAGTCATGCCATTTTGAGAAAAACAAAAATGATCAATAATAATATATGTTCCTGATGTGCTAGACATTTTATATATGTATCAGCTCATCTTCACAACTCTATGAAGAAGATACTTAGTATTATCTACTTTTTACACAGAAGGAAATTGAGGTTATTTTTAAAAGTTCTATGTTGGGTTAAAAAACTTAAGCTCTTAAACATACTTTCATAGGAGTTGTCTTCAATGTGAAGAAAATGTGTATTTAATCTCTTTTAAATTTTTTTGTTTTATTATATAAAACTTATAAGTAAACAAACAAATCAGAAGAGAGTATTTTAGCTTACTTTTAACCTGTTTTACTCCAAGGAACCCAATGACAGCTCCAATACTAATCTTAAGGCAATTTGATTATAAGAAAGAAAATAAAACACTCAATTCTACAGCTGCTTAGATGACTGAGATTTAAAATGATCTGCATATAAATCATCTAAAAAATAAACACTGGAAGAACTGACTTTAACAGACTTATCACTTCAAAAACATTATATTAGTTCTATTAAAAGAAAACAAGAGAAGTCATCTGAGATCAAATGCTTTTTGTTACTCATATACCATGTTTCAACTTCTCTATAAGTGCTTCATTGTCATCCAACTTTAGCTCGTTGACTTTATCTATCAGTCCTTCAATGTCACCCATACCTATAAAAGCCAAAACAGTAAAATTAATAACTTATAGTATATTTGTTATATTGCTACATTATGCAAAATGCATGCACATATAGTAATAAATCTGTGAGATAGGCAGCTCAGGTATTTCTACAACATTTTACAGGTCAGAAATTGAAGCTAGAGAGGTTAAGTATCAAAGCAGTGACTGCAGTCCAGGGTTTAATTCCAAATTCTATGCTCTGAAACATGAAAGTTCTGCTGCCATTATCACTTCTATTACTACAACCACATACTTCTGTACTGTGCTCTAAAACTTTCCCAAGAACTTTCTATCCAATAGCTCGTTTTTACCACTCTAACCATGGGAAGCAGGTTACCATCATCCCTATTTTGTAGGCGAAGAAGATAAATCATAGAAGGAAATTATTTTCCTGAACTAGTCAGTGAGAGGGCAGAATTAAAATTCTAATGGGGTCCTAAAAAGCCACACTATTTCTTGGAGATTTGTCTATATCCCCACCACTGTACACACCAAGAAGTTTGCTGATGAAAGGTTGTGTTTTGAAAGGTTCAAAGTCATCTATATGTTCCCCTGTACCAATGAAAATAATTGGACTTTTTGTGGCAGCAACTCTGCAAAGAAAAAGAAAACACAAAATAACCTCAAAAAGGAAAACAAATTTCTAGATGTCAAAGCTTATTAGACAAAGATACATAGTTGAAGCTTCTTTTCACTAGCTAAAACAGAACTATAGATATATCAGAGGGACTCGAAAATTCCGTTTCTATTTACACTTTCTTCATAGACTGTATTAGGTCCACTATAGGAATAGATTTTTAATGATTAATAAAGTCATAAACATACACACACATATACACACACACATAGCATGTAAGTCCAAGGCACAGGACAACAGTGTTAATGATACTTACGCACTGAGAGCACCACCTCCTTTTGCATGGCCATCAAGTTTTGTCACTATTACTGAGGCTACATCTACTTTATCTTTAAAAGCCTTAGCCTGGGCTTCACATGCCTGTCCAATGGAGGCATCCATCACATAAACAATGTTATCTGGTTGCTAGAAAATTTAAATAGAAAAGATACGCATTTTAACTGACCTTAAGTAAATTTCATCAATAGAAGCTATAAAAAGTATTTACTATAATTATTCAATCAATAAACATTTCCTGTAGAAGTAGTATATATTAGGCATCATTTAGGTCCTCATAGAGATGAATAAGAAAATCCTTGTCTTTATGGGGCCTACACTGAAGTCATTGGAGACAGATGAAAAATAGGCAAATAAACATTTCATCTAGTCAAGGCCATGGTTTTTCCAGTGGTCATATATAGATGTGAGAGTTGGATTATAAAGAAAGCTGAGTGCCGAAGAATTGATGCTTTTGAACTGTGGTGCTGGAGAAGACTTTTCAGAGTCCCTTGTACTGCAAGGAGATCCAACCAGTCCATCCTAAAGGAAATCAGTCCTGAATAGTCATTGGAAGGACTGATGCTGAAGCTGAAACTCCAATACTTTGGCTACCTGACGCAAAGAGCTGACTCATTAGAAAAGACCCTGATGCTGGGAAAGAGTGAAGGCAGGAGAAGGGGACGACAGAGGATGAGATGGTTGGATGGCATCACCGATTCAATGGACATGAGTTTGAGTAAACTCTGGGAGTTGGTGATGGACAGGGAGGCCTGGCATGGTGCAGTCCATGAGGTCGCAAAGAGTTGGACATGACTGAGCAACTGAACTAAACTGAACTGAAACATTCTGAATGTACAACAATTAAAATGGGATGGAGAAAATCAGTTATGAAGTGTGGAAGGCTTCTTAGGGTGGTCAGAGAAGGCCTGTCTGGGGGTAAATCTGAGCTGAGATCTGAATAAAGAGGAAAAAGTTAAGCAACAATCTCGAGCAATCACACTCCAGGCAAATGGAACAGCAAATGTAAATGAGAAGAAGAAAAAGCAGAAGAGTATGGGCTGAAACCAAAATGGATAAAAACAGAGGAGAGGCTATTTCCCTTAGATCTGCTCCACTAAGTCAAAATAATGGCATGGTTAAAAACCAACTTATTATCACTAACCATTAACCAAAGAATTACTGCCAGCACCTCAATGGCAAATATGGGCTCATAATATGCGCTACAGATTACCTATAAACCATTTCTTATCCCCATGTTATTTCCATCATGATTTTAAAGAGACACTAAATGATGATTAATACTTTTATTTTATTTTATTTTATTTTTTGCTCTGGATCTCCTTTATTTATTTATTTATTTATTTAAATTTTAATATCTTTAATTCTTACATGCGTTCCCAAACATGAACCCCCCTCCCACCTCCCTCCCCATAACATCTCTCTGGGTCATCCCCATGCACCAGCCCCAAGCATGCTGCATCCTGTGATTAATACTTTTAAATGCTTCATTTTGAAAATCTTTCAAAATTCACCTAAAGCAAATGTTTCTAATTTAAACAATTTACAGAAAGGAAATTCAATAGTTACTAAATGTTATTCTCAATTTATTTGTTAGTTTTTCTTATACATACTAATAAGATGATTAAGCAATGAAATTTCCAATACTCATGAAAATTTCATATTAATGTAGAGATTAAGTCCTTATATATAGATAAAGGAGCCCAAAACAGAAATAAATTACTTGGAATCTTACAGGCAAAAAATAATTTATATGGTTCACAAACTCAGTTAAGTTTTAACTGAAGTCCTTATAATGTTGTTAAATTAAAGCTACTTACTATAGCATTAGCAACTTGAAGCATTTCTTCAAACAAAGAGTCTTCTTGTTTATGACGGCCACTTGTATCAACAATAATAATTTCAAAGTTTTCATTTTTGAATTTCTCCACTCCTTCAGAGGCAATGATAACAGGATCCATTTCTGTATAGCTATTTAACATGGAAAAAATGATTTAACAACCACAACAGCAAAATGTTCAAATGCTAGTAATTTGGAAATTGCTAGTATTTCTTTATTCTGAAAAAGTCATATTGATAACAATTTCAATTAACTATAAAATCCAGTAAGTATTAACTATGACAAGCCACTTAAAGAGCAGCATGAAGCAGTATCCAGTCTTCCAATTATGAAATCCTGTATGATTCTGCTTTATATCTTTTCTGAATGAGTTGTATATCCCTCATTTTTTTACATTTTAATAACTGAACTTATATTATATAGTGTTTCATATATGCTTTTCCACTTAAAGGTTTTTTGAAAGCATTTTTAAATGAAGTATCATTGATGTACACTATATATCATAGCTATACAATACAGTGAGTCACAATTCTTTCTTCAGCTGAAATTGTTGCAAATGGCAAATCCATTTATCTGTTAATGGACATTTAAGTTGCTTTCATATCTTGGCAATTATAAATAATGCTACTATGAAGACTGGAGTGAACCTAGCTTTTCAAATTAGTGTGTCTTTTTTCCCTCCTAAATACACACCCAGGAGGGGAACTGTTGGGTTATACGGTAGTTCTATTTTCAGTTTTTTGAGAAACTGCCATACTGTTTTCCACAGCTGTGGTACCAATTCACATTCCCACAGTGTACAAGGATTCCCTTTTCTCCACATCCTCGTGATCATTTGTTATTTGTGTTCTTTCTGATGATAGTCATCCTTCTGTAGCACTCTATAAAACCATTAAATATTCTTGTAACACGTGACTTTTAAGTTATATAGCATTCCATCAGATGGCTATGCTATCATTTATTAAATAAATGCCCTACTGTTGGCCATTTAAGGTTTTCTAACTTCCTGGTATTAAAAATATAGCCAATATAAATAGTATATAATGTTGTTTCTTCTAAACTATGATACACTCCTACAAGCTGAATTTGGATCAAATGGTTTGATCATTGAGGCTTTTGGTTTTTAAAAGGAAAATGTCCTTCACAAAACTTTAATTTCATTACTATTTTATTATATTTTCATAATCCTTGAAACTCTACTCAACTTGAAAATCAAAAAATAAGATTTTATTTTAGTTTGCATTCTTTTGATTAGTGGCAACTTTTAATATAGATCAACGCTGTCAAATGAAAGGATATATAATGTTAAAAGTTTTCCCCCTAAATTAACAACAAAAATCAAGTAGAAATACACTTAATAAGAATATATGCGAAACTTAAAACAGGAAAATTAATATACTTAAGGATGAAATTTTTAACAAAAAAGACGCAGCAAGTTTCTACATGGAACTATACAAATAAGTAAAGATGTCAGTTCTCCCCTAAATTAATTGGCTTCAATATAGTTTTATTCATAATCTTAGGGAGATTTTTCTTTCTGGAACCTGATTCAAGAAACCAATACAACATTATAAAGCAATTTTCCTCCAAGTAAAAAAAAAAACTAAAATTTACTCAGGAAAATAAGCAGGTAAGATGCAAGAAATGTTGAAAAAGAAGAAATTAACATTACCAGCTATTTTAAAATATGATAAAGATACAATTAAAATAAAATTTATAAATATATAAAGAAATAGGATCAAAGATGTTCATAAGGAGATTACTTACATACATGCATACAATGGAATACAGTAATGTCATAAAAAGAATTCTCTTTAAAAGCATATTGTCCAGAATTATTAAGATCCCATTATTATAATATATATTTTAATGAAATATAACATACATATGGAAAAGTTGCACAAATTGTTAAATTCAGTGAATTTTCACAAAGCAAACACACTCAGACCAAGGAAAACAAAATAATTAGTATTTTACTCCCTCCCAAGAATAATCACTATCTTGTCATAAGATCTTATTTTTAATCGTCTATAGTAATATATTTACATAAAATGCACTATTTCAAGAATTCATTTTAATGAGCTTTGACAAACTTATACAACCCATGTAACTATTACTAAAGCAATCAAGGTTCAAAGCATGAAAAGATTCTATTTCAACTTAAAATTATCTATCTCTTGTATATTTGTTTATATAGCACATTTGAAAAAAGCACAGATGGACTTGCTAAAAGCCGGCGGGAAGTGAAACTGTTAGTACTTTCACTTCTTTAAAATGTTTTATTAAAATAGTGGTTTTTTTTTTTAAAGACAGAAATGGTACAGAAAAAACATATCTACTGTCCCCCCAGTAAATAACATGTAAATTTAACATTAGAGATCATTTCAAATCCTTCCTTCCCCAGCCCGATCCACTTCATCTCTCCCAGAGGAAACGATGATTACTAATATTTTACTCCATACACATAAGCAAAGGAGAGATTATTCAATAAACAGTACTGAGAAATTGGTTAAAAATTAAGGCTCTGGTTTTGGCTGATAGTTCAAGTAAGCAGCCTAAGCATTACTTGCTCAGTCATGTCTGACTCTTTGCAACCCACGAACTGTAGCCAACCAAGCTCCTTTGTCTATGGTATTCTCCAGGCACGAACACTGGAGTGGGTTGCTATTTCCTTTTCCAGGGTATCTTTCCGACCCAAGGATCGAACTCAGGTCTCCTGCGCTGCCAGGTAGATTCTCTGCCATCTGAGCCATCTATCAGCTCACACCTATCACTGTGCAAATTTGAACTCTAAATATGTAACTGCTTATTATTCTTTAATTTTTAAATCTATGTTAGAAAAAGTTCTTAACCTAAAAATTAAATTCCTAACATTATTCTTTAATCTATTTGCTAGAAATTGTCATAAAAAAATAACTAAAAGAGGGAATTCCCTGGTGGTTCAGTGGTTAGGATTCTGTGCTTTCACTGCCAAGGGCCTGGGTTCAATCTCTGGTTGGGGAACTAAGATCCTGCAATCAGCGTGTTGCAGCCAAACAAAAAAACTACTAAAAGAATTTAAAGAGCATACCACAGCCAAAGTTCACTAGATTTTTTGGCCAAAAAGTAGCAAATAATGATTTATAAAATGATATCATTCATTTAATTACTTCAAATTTTAGCTTAATAATCTTCTTACATTAATATATTAGTAACATTAAGAAAAATGTTATTCTCTCAAATAAGTCTTTCTAAATTTAATCTTGACTCAATTCTTTTAGTCATTTTAACATAAACAAATCACCTAACTGAACAGCAATGTAGCAAATGAAGGTTAGCAATGATCAGACTCTGAGATAAACATAGATTATAAAGCATTTTTGGTTGATCAAACACAAACTTTTAAAAAATGGTGTACTAAAGAAACAGACAATATAGAATTCACCAGGGTATGCTGAATCAAGAAAAGGTTCAGATAGGTCTTAGAAGAAACAACTAGAATAGAACCAGGAGGCTGGAAAGCATGCAAGGCAGGGTAAGTATAGGAAGAATTATAAGCTAAACAGTATCTGCTCAGATCAATCAGGCTGGATCAGAAAAATCATGTTACAATAATTAAAGGTAACAATGTAATAATTATACCCCTACCTTATTTCAAAAATGATTCAAACTTATAGGTACATATTAAAATGTGGCCAGATAGCATAAAGTAAAAAGTCAGATAGATAAGGTAAGACCTAAGAATAAAAACCATCAGGATGGGGAACAGTGTATACCTGTGGCAGATTCATGTTGATGTATGGCAAAACCAATACAATATTGTAAAGTAATTAACCTCCACTTAAAATAAATAAATTTATATTTTAAAAATAAATAAATAAATTTATATTTTAAAAAAAAAAGAATAAAAACCAGAACCCACCTTCCATAGAATGGAATTCTTGCTTTGGTTGCATTCTGTTTTAGTTGGTCAAAAGCCCCTGTGAAACAAAAAAGTTAATGAGTCCTTAAACTTGAAAATAAGACTTTCAGGAAATAATTTTCAAATTTTAGCACAATACCTGCTCTGAATGTGTCTGCACATATCAAACAGGTCTTCCAACCTTTCCTCTGATAATAATATGCTAACTGGGAAAGGAAGATTTTAAAAATCAATAAATACAAGTTATTCACATGTAAAATAAAACAGCTCATATTCTCCTAAAAAGTAATATTATTACATTCTGAATACTGACGATTTCCTGAAGAGTTTAAACTCTAAGTGCCAAACAGTCACATTCAAAGGATATGAAACGATGAAGCAACAAATGACCGTGGTAAAAAATATTAACGTTAATTAAAAACAAACAATAACATAACCCTCTGAGAAATAATCCTGTGTTTTTTTTTTCTTTCTAAACTATACAGTTGAGGCTTCTGAAGCAAAATCTGGTAAGGAAGTTGAGGCACCCAATTATGAAGGGAAGGGTGGTATAATGAATTTAAAATTAGCAAAATGATATGTAAAATGAAGACCCATACATATTATACTGGGTGAGACATTGTAAAAAGGGAATCCTGAGCCACAGGATATAAGGTAAACTTTCCCCCTTTACTTCTCCAAAAATCATTTCCTTATCTCTTTGAAGGACAGGAACAGTTTTCTTGGTAAAAGCACTTGATTTACACAAGCATAGCTTCTCCATGACTTTGTTTCTTTTTTTAATTAAGTGTAATTTACCTTTGAACATGTAGTTGTTTTACCACTCCCTTGCAATCCAACAAACATGATCACATTCTGTTTTCCTTTAGTGGGTGTCCATGCTTTAACTCCAGGGTCTACAAGCTACATACCAAAAACAAAGATAAAATCCGGTTAGCACATGGTTACATCCAAAACCTCTCTCCCCACAACTTTCAAATTGTAAAAATGATTTACAGACATTTCAGTGTAAGAGGCATCCATAATCCTCCCATTCTAACACAACTCTATTTCCCTCTCTTATATATACACATAGTGAAATTTAAGAATTTAAAATAGCGCATTGTGAAGTTATAAGCAAGCATATGCTCCCAAACCAATTTAGAGGTAAAGATCTCAAAACATTTTTTAGAAAAAGTTCAAAGTGTATGAATGTGAAACCAAGTTTGAGCAAGGGAGCAATCTACAATAGCACTGTAGAAATATATGTGTAGGCCACATAAGAATTTTAAAATTTCTAGTAGCAACATTTAAAAAAGTAAAAACAAGTGATATTAATGTTAATACTTTAACTCAATATATCTAAAATATTATAATTTTAACATGTAATATATATTTAAAAATTAATGAGCTATTTTATATTTCCTTTTCCCATGCTGGGTCTTTTTTTTTCCCCCTAAATAAATGTGCCATGCTAGGTCTTAAAACTTGGCATGGCTCTCTCATCCATCTACTCAATACCAGATCTCAGTATGGAATAGCCACATTACAAGTCTCAACACCCACATGTGGCCAGTGGCTGCAATACTGCAATGGCACCTACCTTCCTGTTCAATTTCACCAGTGTTTATTTATATATGAGCAAAATTACAAACTGCGTGTGAAAGGCTTTCCAAGTGAGTCAAAGGTTAAACTGTCCAATGCCATTGGATGCACTGCTCTATAAAGTTATTATATTTAAAGTAAAAAATAATCACCAATTTTATAATGACAATCAGTGGAGAAGGCAATGGCACCCCACTCCAGTACTCTTGCCTGGAAAATCCCATGGACAGAGGAGCTGCAGTCCATGGGGTTGCTAGGAGTCGGACACAACGGAGCGACTTCACTTTCACGCATTGGAAAAGGAAATGGCAACCCACTCCAGTGTTCTTGCTTGGAGAATCCCAGGGATGGGGGAGCCTGGTGGGCTGCCGTCTATGGGGTCGCACAGAGTCGGACACGACTGAAGCGACTTAGCAGCAGTAGCAGCATACAGACAGTCTCCAAACTAACAAGCAGGAGGCATTTTTAACATTCATTTAAAAAAAATAATACATTTCCAAGTGGTCATTTGGAACTTGAAACCTCTATCTATATAATCAAACTGTAATAGCAGTTAATATCCTAGACCAGAGGACACAGACCATATTTACAACTATGTGTAAATAAAGTCTTAACATACACATGCCCACTCATTTACCGCTTTAGTGCTATAACACTAGACCTGAGTCATTGCAACAAAGACCATATGACCCACAAAGCTGGAACTATTTGTTCTTAAGAGAAATTTGCTGAGCCCATGCTATGTAACCATAAAAGTTACATAATCCACATTATATCTGATTTCAAGGAAAGCCATATGGTAGAAAAGGGAGGAAAAGAAAATATATTTTGTTATCTTCTTCTTAGGCATAGAGCTACCCATAAACAAACTTCTGAAATAAACAACTCTCTTAGACACAAATCCACTGCCCTTCCTCTTAGACCCTTTCAGAACACTAATACTGCCCTATATTCACCTCCATTCTCTATATCCCATGGCAGAATAACTCAGCTCTCTATGAACCTATTTGGAACATACATTTTACTGAATAATGATTTTATTATAAATTTATCTTCTCTTCCTCCTGCATCCTAGAACTGCAGTACTGAATTTCCATATTATATCACATTAAAATCTGTTATCCTATCTTGGACTTTGAATCGATCTTATTACTGGTGCATGCTTCTGTAACATTATACACTAGTCATTTAGAAAATACTGGTTTATTGAGTTAGGCAGATCTCCCATTGTTGACACATGTCACTACACAACATCAAAAATTTTATTTATTAATATCCACACTGATCTCACCAGACGAGTTAAGAATCGAGACATTGTCAAACTCAAGGCGGGGTGGGGATTCAAGCTTCCAGTTTTCACTTGAAAGCTAGAATTTTATCATTGGCTACAATACTGTTAGTTGTTTGCCTTAAAGTGACAGGCCAACTTTACTTACTTCAGAGAAAATGTCTGCCAAAGGTTCAAGGCCAAATAAGCACAGATTAACTGTTGCTTTCTTGAGGAAAAGAAAGCAACAGTTTCCTGTTAGCTACCATCAGATTTGGTACACAGCAATACAGCTTTCTGCGTACTTTCCATTTCATCACACAAAATCCTACAAACACATATATTTAAGGGTCAAGATTTAATACCACTAATAATTTCCATCAAGGACACATTTGAAAAAAAAAACCTTATTTTTATTTCACTGCAAGTGTCTGGGAGTAAAGGGTACAATAACTACTACTATAGTTTAGTATCACTGCCTTGTTCATGCTAGGGAGTTTTACCCAAAGGTTTTACCTGCCATTGCTTTTGCACTGATATTTGCAGAGCAAATATCAACACAGTAAAGAGGGCAAAAAAAGGCAAATGATGTCTTAGTGTTATTATGAAATCAGTTTTGACCTTGCTTTGTACACCACTGCCCTAGACCATGAGCTTCTGAGTGTAAGGCCCAGTCTTCTTCATCTCTTGTTATCAGCAGTATGTGGATACAGCCTGGAATAAAGTAGGCACTCAGTAAAGGCATCTTAACAAAGCACTTGATGTTCCAGAATTGCCTCAAGATGCCAACCCCTAAAAATAAAAATGTTCACTCACTCTGTGCTGACCTCAGGTGTAAGATGAAGAGCAAACTGGAAATACAATGAGGAGGAGTTCACACAAGGAGTATGGAGATCAGACCTGGGTCTACCACTAACTGTCTCACTTTTCTCAAGCTCAAACTGAAAAGACAGACTGGCTAAATTTCCTAACCTCTTTCAGGTTCTGAATTTCTTTCCCAATTGATTAGTCTACAGGACTAAAGTGAAGTGTCACAACCATCTGAGATACTAGATTTTCTCAAAGTACCAATCAATTCTGTTGAACTAAAGAAGTAAATGAAACTATTCACACAATATAGGGGAAAAATACCTGGAGATCACTAGCAGGTACCTGTTGCGCCTTAAAAAAACCTTTTTTTTGTTCCTTTCTTTTCTGCCCCTACCATTAGACTCAAACATATTTTCTAATGCTCTAAGACTCTCATCATAATTTTCACAACTACAGCAGCAATATCAGTTCTAAGGTGGGACAGGGCAATAGAGTATAACTTGTAAAATAAAATTTCACTGATTCAAAATTGCTTAAAATCTAGGCAAGTGTAGGATATTCAATGTTTTAGATATAATAAAAGTGTAGAAAAGAACTCTTTCCCAAGAGTGACTTTCTGTACAAAAGTAGGACCTTCAATAGGCAAAACTTGTTATTAAAGAGAATAAACTCAGAGAGGCTCTTCCATCAATTAACATATAGTGAAGTTGTACTTTCTATAACTTGCTTTAGCATTTTTTTCCAAGAGTAAAATATCAGCTTTCACATCTGTACTCAGAATTTTAGTCTACAATAAAAAAAAGTCTACAATTTTATATTCAGAAAAGTTAATTATTCTCCTATTAATATTTTTAATACAGATAAATATTCCATAAAAACATTAAAAGGTATTCTGAAATACATTCCTGTTTGCTGTGCTAATGCAGTGAGTGTATAGAAAATCAAAGCACAAGCTAGATATACTTTTACCTTTACAAGTTCTTTAAATACAGCATGCTGAATCATTTTTCTTTTGTTAAGACCAGATGCCATCTCTTCAAGATCAATAGCAGACCTTCATAATGATGGTTTTTGAGGATAAAAAGGGGAAAAAGTCAGTTAAGACACTTTATCCAATCATTTATATTAATATTTTTCTAATTAACATGCATACAATTACTACAGAGTCATAAGTTCATACCATTAAGAATTTACCATGAAATATTAGATATATGACTTTGGTTAGTTTTTCAAGGCTTATTTTTTGAAAGTCCAAATATTAATTTGTCCAAATATTAATACTTCACAATAATGTATTTATTTTTAACGTATTTATTTATTCAGTATTTTTCTTGCAGCATACAGAATTTATACATGTGTATACCAAGCAGCAAATAAGATTACTTCTTGCGGTTCTAAATGCTTAAATGCTAGTAGTCCTGTATTTAATACCCAGTCTGACAATACAAGAAGGAGGGGGGATGGCCTGAGCATGAGGAGGGCTAGGACTGAAACAGCTAACTGAAGTGCCCTCTGTTATTCTACGTGCTCTGCCCCAGCCAGTGCCTCTCCCAGTTAACACAATAACTAAGACCACACACACTACTCCTTTATCGAATATGGACAGAGAAATCAAAAGGGGATAAAAAAGAATACAATTCTCCAATAGTGAAGGAGGCTGATTAATGCCATCTTTAGTCTGAAGAGGATTAAAACGGCACCACTTCTCTTTAAGGACTCTGAATTGTTAACAGGCTTTTCTGTTAAAATACTATACAGTATATGATTGAATCCATTCAGATAAAGGAGTAGTAGAATGGAAAGAACTCCATAATTAAATGAAAGCCACATGTAGTTTATTCTTTGAACCATTATTATGGAAACACACTATAAAAGAAGTCTTCCAACATATGAGTTCTGTTCTTTCCCAGTGCTATATAGCAGAAACGTTTCATAACGCAGCAGACTTTTCTAGTTAGCTCCTCATCCCGGTAAACTAAATTTAGTTTTGCCTGTTTTTTACCTTTAGCTTAATTAACTTACTTTACATTTTCTCTTAGTTGCTTCACTAGCTTAATATTAACATCTGCTTCCAATAATGCTGTGCATACTTCTTTTAGCATAGCATTTAACACCTACAAATAAATAAATAAAACTTTAAAAAATTCATTTCAACCACATAAAAACAATGACAAGTCATCAACCATACAACCATGACTAATTAAAAACCACAGTATACCATTAGAGAGGGAAAAGGTTTTCAGTTAGCCTTTGAGAGAGATTTTATTAAATATCTAGTCATTTTGTCAAAATAAGACATTTCAGGGAATTCCCTGGTGGTCCAGTGATTAGGACTCTGAATTTCCACTGCAGGGAGCATGGGCTGGATCCAAGATAGGGGAATTAAGATCTCACAACTTGCAACGCACCACTTAAAAAAAAAAAAGATATTCCATTTCATTTTATTCAACCAGGTATTAACCACCACAATTTTATCCCTATATTAAAGTAATAATAGTAAAGACAATATACAAGTCAAAGAAAGTTACTATACAATACACGTTGCCACTGAAGTTTTCTATGCCACTGAATTCCTGTTGTTAATATGCAGCAACATCTTCTCAACTGGACTACCATGGAGGAAAATGGGACAAAAGAAAATGACCCAGTCTGACCTAGTAGCCTTTACTATTTCCACTCAGAGCAGAAGAACAAAGTTGAAAAGAAAACTATCCTCCATTAATAACTCACTATCATCACATATTTGTTGAGTTGCAAGGCATTGTAGTTAAAAGATCACAAACTGTAAAAAAGTCTTTAAAAAAAGATGAGCCTTCGCTGCTCATGGAAATAGCTGTTTACACATTAGAATGCAATACACTCCATGAGGGTAGGGATTTTAGTCTATTTTGTTCACTGCTATATCCCCGGTGGCAGCAAAAATGTTTGCAAAAATGTAGACCCTCAAACACTTCTTGAATGGATTCTCATCTTCAGCTTCTGTCATATGTCATATAGCAGCTTATCAGATTTCTCTCTCTCTCACTAAAGGGATTTGATAAAAATGGAACTGATCTTTCATTAGAGGGATTTCTCCTTGTTAATTCCCTAGTAGCACAGTATCAAGAATAGAGAAGTTGCCAATTTAAGCAACAGCTGTTATTTTACTTCCCACCAACTTCATCTCCTTGGTTTCTTTCCTTTTTCTACTATAAACACAAACAGCATAAGGGTTATAAACAGGGAAAATTATTTGAAAAGCTGTCATTTTATTTATTCTGAATTCCAAAGACTTAACAGTGGTTTAAATTATGATTTATTACTTAATATTAATTATTATAAAAAGCTGTGTATGTGGAATTAGAAACAAGATTTTAATCCTGGTTCTTCTAAATATGTGAAACTGACTTCCTACTGCTGTTAAAAGAGAGGCTTGACTAGCTGAGCTCAAAGATGGTCCCCAAATTGTTTAATTCCACTAGCTTATTAAAGGATTGATATCAAATTTTTATTAGAATTTTCTTTAAACCTCCAAGTTAGAAAATACTTTTAATCTATTATTTCATTTGATCTTTAAAATCATCCTGAAAGGTAAATGCTATTTTCTCATTCTAAACATTAAGAAATTCTGAATTTGACTTGCTCAAATTTCTATGACTTGTTTAGCAGGACACTAAACAAGGTCTTCTAAAACCAAAATCAGTACTTTACCACTGGAACCACAAAATGTAAAATATACTTGTGGACTATAATCATCTTCTTTCAATTGACAAACCATTAATATACAATGGAGGGGGTGGAAATGGGAGCAAAAAATACCTTATGCTTAAAACCAGGAGGAAAAGTATTTCAGATATCATATTAAGGAGTCAGCTTACAAAACCTCCAAAAAAGTAAAAGAGGATTTCAGAGAAAATGAATCAAAGCAGCCAAAATGGAAATATTAGCCTTATATAAGAATGTCAAATAAAAGTCAAAGAAAAAAGATCAGATATATGCATGTCTAATCAAGAAGGAAGGAGGAGGATACTAAAGTTATAGGCCTATATTAAGAGAAAGCAAAAGCATATTTCCAGACCTAAGCCATTTTTGAAATATAAAACATATGTCATTATTACATATAAGTTAAGGTGGGGTTTTTTTTGGTAATTCATTATAGAAAGTTGAAATTAACATAGTCAATTTCTCATAAAACACATTACTATACCCATTTATGGGTTTTATCTAGAAGTAACTATATAGAGATTATTACTCATCTATCTGCAATGCTAGTGATGATGTACAATCACCTATATTTTTACATACCTCTTCATTTATAATGGTGGCATTGCTCAATGAGCGCAATGCTGATGTTATTTTTCTTCCAAGGTCTGCTAATACCATCTTGAAAGCTTTAAGATGTGATCACAAGAAAACCTAGGAAGGAAAAAAACTAAATAAAAACATCTGAAAACAATCAATATCAGTTCCTATAAATGAAAACTTCTAAAGCAGAGTTAAGTTCAAATTAAAGTACTTTGAGTGTTTAAAATACAGTAACTTCAAATTCTACTGCCTTAACCTGCATCTTTAATACTGTCAGGTCCAAAAGCTAAAGGTACCACTTGGTTACAATGCCTTATATTTGAATACTTAGCTGGAATATTCTTTATGAATCAGTAAATTTTATATATCAGACAATACGCTTTGAAGAAATGATGACATTTCAAATTAAATCTGTTCTCATTTTGGACATACTTGTCAATATGGATAACTGACTAATGTGCTATGTACATTCTTAAATGAAAAAAAAAAGGTGAGAAAGAAAAAGAAAAAGGTGAAATCTCCACCCAGGAAATATCTTCTCATTAAAGGACACTTTCTGATTCATGCTCTAAGCAAAAATAAAGCTTTAAAATTAGTAAATCATTTTTCATAGATATTACATTATCTCATTCATTTTCCTAACTACTAAGGAAAGAGGTATATATTAATAAGTTGTTCTTGATTCTCCAACTCTAAAACAAGATAACCTTCAAGGCCCCTCTAGCTCTTAAAATGTTATGATTTCATAAAATACGGAGATGTACCTATTACATGTAAATCAGGATGCACAAAGTCATGGATGGTAAGCAGGTAAATATGACTTGCAGTTCCTGCCCTCAAGTTGTTTACTAGCTAGCAAGACAAAGCACATCAATGAGCAGCAAAATAAAGTAAATCTAAAAATTCCTCTGCCTGACTGCCTAGGCTTCTTTCTGCCTTCAGAATCAAATTGAAACATCAGCTTTTTCTGGGTCTCAAGCTTGCCAGACTGCAGACTGGAAATATGCCATCTGCTTAGCTATCCTGGGTCTCCAGCTCGCCAACTCACTCTGGGGATGTCAGGACTCATCAGCCTCCATGACTGCATGAGCCAATTCCATATAATATATAAAAAGTTTCATGTATGTGTATGCACGTGCACATGAATGCGCATGTATACACACATCCTACCAGTTCTGTTCCGTGGAGAACCTTGACTAATGCCAGTTAAGTAGTAGTTCAAAGCTAGCAATAAATGCTCATGGTCAAAAAAAGAGCTTATGGTCAACTGCCAATAATTATAAAAATTATATATATATATACAAATAAGCTCAGGTAGACAGAACAGGCTTCACTGAGAAGGTTGTCATGAATTTGATCCTGATACAGGGGAAGAAGGTGGATAGGTGGAGAAGAGGACAAAGGGGAGTTTGAAGAAGGTGAAATGGTACAAGCAGAAATGGAGACATGGAAAAGCCTGGATGGATGTATTCATGGATATATTCATACTTTATGTATGCGCTGTACTCAAAAATTATTGAGCACTATTTGGAAGATAGTAAAAAAAAACATTCCAGTCAGGACAGAAGGCTATGCAGTTAGAAGGAAATACAGGGTGTAAAGGGCTCTGAAAACCAGGCATCAGTTGTCCAACATAAGCCAATACTGGCAGAAGAATTCATTGTTCAAAACAGCTGTTTTGGTAACTATTCCAAGCTAACTGGTCTAATTTAGTAAACCAAGATTATCTAGACTAGATCCTATCTACAGACTAAACAGCTGACTCATTCAACATAGGGAAAGTGGAAAAATGAGGGAAGTCAAAGGAAGCAGGCAGGGAAAAGGCACTCAAAGACCTGTCACTGGCAGAGACATTCCAAGGTGAGCTCTACATTAAACATCACACTTCTATTCAGGTAAAATCTGATAATTTAAAAACTAAAAACATTATCAATACTTGATGGAACTGAAAAAATACCATGTTATACCAAAAATACTTACTTTTTTTTTTAAACAATTACATGGTTACTTAAGCAGGAAAAGCAACCACTTTGTAGAAAAGATCCAGAAGTTTTAACTTCTTATCCCAAATCATTATACTAAATTATTATTGTTTAAGCTAGTAATCTTCAGGTAAGAGATAGGACTCAGGGGTTTCAGCTTATATCCTTTACCACAGCACTACCAGGGGTAATATAATCCTAATTATGACACTACAATTAGCTTTTTTAGAGATCATACCATAAACAGATCACCCTTCATTTTACTTATTTTTTCATCCTCCATTTTAAAAAGCTATACTAGTTAACTCTTATCTTCCCATGTTGACTGGCTCTTTTAAACTGAAAAAAATTTTCTGTGAAGTTTCCCAACACAGTTTTCCTTATACAAATTACTTACTGGTAGCATATTTTTAAATATATTTGCCTGATTACAAAAATCTACATTTCAGTAGGGGAAAAATAATATCTAATAATAGCTTTTATTTATAAAGTGTTTTCTCCACAATTTCCAAAGATGTGTTTCTGAAAACTCTGATATTAAAATTCTGTTCAAAACCTCAATGACTTCTCATTTCATGCAGAGGTAAAGTTCTCAGAATGGACTGTAAGGCACTTATGCACTTACACACACACACACACAGACACAACACACAGAGACACACAGACACACAGACACAGACACACACACACGATTTTGTTCCTTGCTGTTGATGCTGTGCTTTAGCCGGCATGTTCATCCTCTGGTTAACAATACAGCTCCCTCCCTCATCTCCCTCATATTGTTGTTGCCCAGATACAATTTTTCAATGAGGCTTTCCCCTACCACTTGTTTAAAATCACAAATCCCTTCTCTTTATTTTCTCTCATTGTTTTGTTACCAACATGATTTACTGACAGCTGACCCTTTAGCAAAGGGAGGTTAGTGGCACTGGCCCATTCCCCATCCTAGTAGAAAATCCAGGCACTGCCATCTCTGCCTCAGAAACAAAAGAGCTGACAAATGACTTACCCTAAGAGAGGCAGGAAGCTGGAACAGCTTGGAGGTAATTGTCTCAGATCCTAGTTTTTATGATTCCACATACTGTGGTCTCTAATTGAACAAACTTTTCCCCACACTTAGTTAATTTAAAGGTCTATAAAATGAAACTATAGGTACTGGGTTGCCCAAAACGTTTGTTTGTTTTCCATAAGACATAGTAGAAAAACCCAAACTTCTTGACCAAACAATACTATATTTATTGAAAAAAATCCATACAAAAGTCGACGCACACAGCTCATACCCTGGTCATCAAGGATTAACTACACATTATTGCAGTCTATCTCCCTCAACGAAAATGTAAGTTGCATGAGGGCAGAGATGTTTGCCTCTTTTGCTCTCTCCTGTGAGCTCACTGCTTTATTTGCCCTCAGTCTTTACTAAAAATGAACTTTATGGATGAATGATGTATTTAAGACCTTAGTTAAATAACAAAACTAGGGAGCCAAAGTCACAAATGGCCTTGAAAATCTCTCTCAAAAGACCACATAAATTAACCGATGAAGATAACATGACAATCAAGAAAATCAATAACCTAGATAACTGATATTGTACAATTAGTTTTCATTTGCCTTATTATAACTTTTCAGAAGTTCCAACAAGACTCTTAAAAACTAACTTCGCTTTGTTCTAATATGCACACTAGAATACATATATCTTTTACTGTTAATGGCTAACCCTATATCTCAAATTGGAATAATTTACAACTCAAGCACACTCACTCAAAATTCTCTAGGCTAACTAAAAAGATTTAGAAAAGTAAATATGTGTATACATGTACTAGAGCTTCAGAAAAGAAGAATCTCTACTTAGATGGGGCTGTTGGCAAGGTAAGGGATTACAGTATAGCAATTCATACAGTTTAACATCTATTATCTCATTCCACCCTCACAACAATTTTACCATATAAGCAGGTGAAAGAATGGAACAGCCATTCCCTACCCAATAAAAACATAATGACGTCCTATAGTCCCTTGGGTATACAACATTAGGTCTGAGAGTATGAATGATGCTTTGACAACTGAGTTGAAGATCCTTGCTGGCAAACTCCTGGAACAAATTTTGCTGCCATAATACCATAAAAGAGGAAATCATATTTTGAAAGCAAAATGCACATTCCTCTTCATGAAGAGTAATAATTGCAATATCCAGAAAGAACTGATAAGTCCACTGCAATCAGGATGCACAAGGACTGATCTTAGCCCATCACATTTTCTTCTAACATGAATCTAAGAGCTGGACAGTGAGGCATTGGAAACAGGCTCAAGTTTGGGGTGCCCTAGGCAAGGCAGGCACAGGGCCAAGTATCATACTTACCTGCTACAGTGTGAAGTACTGGAAAGAGCATGGGCTTTGGAGTCTGACAGACTTGGATTCAAATCCCAGCTCTGTTACATACTGGCTGGGTTACTTTGGGCAAGTTACTTAATCTCTCTGAGCCTCACATTCCTCACCTGCAAAATGGAGATAATACCATTATCAAGGTAGTTACCCTGAAAGGCTGTTGTGAGGATTAAATGAGACAGTACGTATAAAACTGCCTGCAAGTGCACAGTATGTTAACTGTTATTTTCCTTCCTTTCTTGATGATGTCAGTTGGCTTTCCCTATAATGCTGAGGTGTGAATAAACTGGAAATTTTCTCAACACTACTAAAGTGTCTGTCCCACTACCCAGGAATCACTCCCCCAGAATCTTTTAACATTTAGTGCCAATTTCATGTACTTGGTTATTATTCAACGGAAGCTGGAATGCCCAAGCAGACATTTTTCTCTGCATAAACAATTAAAAGCAGTCCTGCCAGAACCCTGCCCAATCTGGGATTATATAAACAGACTCTAATGATTAGATATTCTAAATCTTATTATAATGAAAACATCTATTAAAAAATTATTCTACCTACTAGGCTCCTCTGTCCTTGAAATTCTACAGGCAAAAATAAAAAAGTTTTTCTATGCCCTAGTAAATGACTAACTTATTGGATCAATATTACACTAAAGAACTAAACATATAAATATACTATTATTAGTAAATATCTTTAGAAAAATGATTTCTACATTATATGCTTTCCTGTAAAATACTCAATAGCCCAAACCAGTATATGCTTTCCTGATTATAATATTAAACACATATATATTTTTTAAATTCTACATAGCATATGTATTTATAGTCTATAACCACAGAAAAGTAAACTATCTAACAAAGCAACCTATTGGTATGTTACTTGGTAAAATGATTATATCTGAATAACTAATACAAGTTAATGCCTTTCAAATTTAGGAATATTTTTCATTCTGAATATACTCAGTCCTCTAAAGAAATAATTCATTTTTTAGTTTTGTGATTACAAGAGGATACACATTCATTATATTCAAACATTACAGAAACATTAAAGGTACAAATACAGTTTTCCTAATCCTCTTTTTGTCCTTTGATAACCAGCAACAATAATTTGGCATACACTCCTATAGACTTTTTAATGCATTATAATTTAGGCAAGTTTTCACAAGAATTATGGTTTGGGAAGGAGTGAAGAGGAAAGCAGAAATGAGGGAAAATCTTTTGCAAATATCTTTGCTAATGCTAGAAATATACTTAAAGGTAAAAGCCAGATTACAAAACTGCACATCATGTATTTTGTTTAAACAAATATCCAAAAAACACATTACCCAGGAGGGAAATGTAAATCAAAGGCACAATCAGATACCACTTGACCCAGACTGAGATAACTGTAATAATAACAAGTTTTGGTGAGAATGCGTAGAAATCGGAACTCTCATACACTGCTAGTGGGAACGTAAAATGGTACAGCCCTTTAGAAAACAGTTTGGCGATTCCTCAAAATTTTAAATGCACAAAGTTACTGTATGACCCAGCAATTCCACTCCTCGGTACATCCGAGAAAAAGGAAGATACACATCTACACAAAGAATTATACTTAAATGGTCACTAGAAGCATTATTCACACTAGCCAAAAAGTGAAGGGGGAAAAAAAGCCAAATATCCCTCAACTGATGAGTGGATAAATAAAAATGTGGCATACCCACCAAATGGAATATTATTTGATAATCAAAAGAGATGAAGTACTGATACACATCACAACCTGAATGAATCTTGGAAGCATTGTGCTAAATGAAAGAAACTAGTGACAAAAGAATATATGATTTCACTTACATAAAATGTCCAGAAGAGAAAAACCTATAAAGAAAAGTGGATTAATGGTTGCTTAGGGTTTGGGAATTAGGGGGAAATGAGAAGTATCAGTGGGCATGGGGTTTCTTTCTGGAGTGATGAAAATGTTCTAAAATTGATGGCAGTGATGGCTGTGCATGCTCAGTTGCGTCTGACTCTTTGCAACCCCGTGCACTGCAGCCCGCCAGGCTCCTCCGTCCATGGGATTCTCCAGGCAAGAATACTGGAGTGGGTTGCCAAGCCCTCCTCCAGGGGATCTTCCCCAGGGATGGAACCTGCGTCTCTTAAGTCTCCTCCATTGGCAGGCGGTTTCTTTACCACTAGCGCCACGTGGGAAGCCCTGAATGGTTGCACAACTGTGCAAATACACTAAAGACCACTGAACTGTACCCTTTTCTATTGTAGTAAAGCTGCTAGAAAATAATAACATTTGTCATCTTTAGATGGTGAATAGTAATTTAAATTTTCTAATACATTCCTATAATTTTCAAATTGTTGGTAACGACTATGAGAATTATTTTTTGTTAAGAGGAAAGTTATTTTTCAAAGAGCTCTTTGTGAGAATTAGAATGATATTATTCTAGAGGTTGAGACAGAATTACCCCTTGTATTTAGTCAGTCAGTCACTCATTATACACCTACTATGTGCTCCAGGAATTGCTCCAGCATGAGCAAAGTTCTAACTTCAAATCAATAAATTACATCGTTAACACAGACAAGACTCCTCTGTTAACTTCAGAAAATAAATTAGGTATCATGCCACCACTGACTTCTCTGTCTTATTTTACACCAATCAATATGAGGAAATAGTCTCTTCAATACAATGATTCTGTTTTCAAATTTTAAGACAACTTTAAAACTCATTTTAACACTAAAGATAAAACCACTGCAACACTTCATGGCTTAATAGCAGAAAAGGTATACCAAAAATTCAATTAGCAACAATAGCTAATAATTCAAAAACACTGGGAATCAATTCTCTAAGATGCTTTCTGGCTGTCAAGTCAATCATAAAAAAGAATCTTTATGTAAACTGTTACCAGGAGGAAAATTAAAACAAACTCAAAAGAACTCCTTGGAAATAGTTTGCCTTGAAGCTAAAAAGAACACAGCCTGAAAATATGGATGAGGAGGGATGAGGCATATGCTCAAGTAATGGGCAATTTCAATGGCATTCAGCTAACACCTGTCAGCTAAAAATGAAGTATTCAATCAGAATCTCCAGGGATGGTAACATCAGAAGATTATGGGGGAACTGGCCTCATCTAAATTCTTGATTAGGAGAGCCAAACAAGGCACCTATGTTTTGAAACACTTTACTGGCTATACTGATGTGCAGCCAGGGTTAATAATCACTGCATGAAGCAACACTCACTAAGGGAAACAAGAGAATGAAAAAATCTGTTCTATAATTTAAAAATTAGAGACAATGTAACAAAGCCATTGAAGGGAGAAAAACTGGAGAGTAAGGAGACTACATACACTAAACATACTCCAAAAGTCTATTCAAGAGATGTGAGCTTGAACTAAGAACGAACACAAAACAGAGGGACAGGGCTCAAGTTAGGGGTTAATCATAAAGCAAAATCTATAGGACCTAATGATCAAATGGTTATGGAGAATGAAGGAGAAACAGGCAAAAATGACTGAGGGCCCTAGTTTGAATAACCAGGTGGTTAGTGATGCCATTAACCAATGAATGGAACGCAAAAAAGAGAAGCTGATTTGAAAGTTAAAGAGTTAATAGAGGCAAGATTCAAGGGGCTTTAAAGGCTATTTACAATATTCTACTACTAGGTTGGATAGTTCGGAGAAGGCAATGGCACCCCACTCCAGTACTCTTGCCTGGAAAATCCCATGGACGGAGGAGCCTGGAAGGCTGCAGTCCATGGGGTCGCTGAGGGTCGGACACGACTGAGCAACTTCACTTTTATGCATTGGAGAAGGAAATGGCAACCCACTCCAGTGTTCTTGCCTAGAGAATCCCAGGGACGGGGGAGCCTGGTGGGCTGCCGTCTATGGGGTCGCACAGAGTCAGACACGACTGAAGCGACTTAGCAGCAGCAGCAGCAGGTTGGATAGTTAGTGTTCACTGTATTATTCTTTTAAAATTGAACAAATACCACAAAATTAAACTAGAATCCCAAGGTCAAAACTCTGAGATAAACTAGGAAAACGAGTGGGATATATGTAATAAAAAGGGGAACAAAAAGAAGGTGGAGTGAACTTGGTTTTAGACCTATTGAATTTGCAGAAACTAAAATACTATTTCATGAAACAGGGGCTAGAGAAAAAGATGTGGAAATGGTTGGCATACAACAATAATACCATGGAAGTAGATGAGAACTCTGAGAGAGAGCTTATGGAATAAGGCGATGGTGAACCACCAACTAAAAGAAGTCCACTGAGACTTCGAGAATAATCAGAAGGAGAGAAGCTTTTACCAATTCCCTTTGCAAAGGCATACAGAAGAAGATCAATTGAAAAAAAAATTAAAAGCTACCATTTATGATTATCTTACTGTATTCCAGCGGCAGGTCCAGAATTTCCAGATAGGTGGAGTTACAGGAGTAATCAATCTCTTTGAAGGAGGGCTTGAAGATGCTTTTGCACAGGACTTTATATTTAGCTTTCTACTAACTGACCAGATCAAAAAATCAAGGGAAAGAAGTTTGAAGGAAATAATTCCCCTCCACTTTGGCACCACCACTGCTGTATTCTAGGCACGGTACCAAACATGTTACCTAATCTTCCATTCTCAAACTAAGGTAGATGAGGAAACTGAGGCTAGATTGGAATATCAACTTGCTCAAGGTCACAAATCTTCTAAGGAGCAGAGCACATCATCTTTGTTCCCATAGCTCTCATGGCTCTTTACACCTTACTAGAATTTCTCATTACTCATCTTGATTATAATGTATATTTATGTGTCTCTGTATCACTGTACTGTTAGGTCCTCAATGCCAGGGTTCAAGTCATTCATTTCTGTATCCTTATAGCTAAGAAAGAGTAAATATTTTGTTGAATGAAGCATATGAAAGAACTATGTGAGAACAGCATCAACAAGGTCAACAGGGGAGAAAGAGTTTCAAGAAACGGCTAGTAGCACCAGATGCTACGGACAGAGCCACCAGTATATCTTAGGTCGTCAACGGCACTGAACTGATATCCCTTAATCATTTTTGAAAGCCTACTACAGGCGGGACACTTTGTTAATTAGACACAAGTTAACGTGGAAAAATAAAATCTGGTACAAGTCAACAGATTTTCGGAGTAGCAGCCACATCTAAATTCTTGATCAGGACAGCAAAACAGAGTCAGGGCTGAAATCGCTTACGTTTAATTTGGCTCTGGCAAATCTGAAGACAATTTTAAAGGGTCACAGCGCATCTTTTAACAAAACTTCTGGTGAGGGACAAGAGATGAAAATGGGCCAGCGCACCACTGTCTCGACGACGAAAGCTGGTGGCCCAAGCAGCCGAGTCCCTCCGGAGTGTCTACCCCGCTGAGCAGGACTGGGGCTGCCCCCAGCTGCCAGTCGGTAGTCTGGGGCGGGAAAAAGCAGACACTTACCGCAAAAGGCACCGCTACCGCCGTGGCCCGAAGGGGCCCGGGAGACCTTCGCGAAGCCCCACGCCGGGGGAGGAAACCAGGGAACGCCGGGATCAGACAGACAGGTGCGACCCCACAGCCCGACTTCCCAACCTGGATAAACTAGGGTTCCAGCGCCCAGTACCGCAACGCCAACTCCCACCAGCTGGAAGCCCGACGACTGCCACCGAACCTTCCGCCCAATGAGGAAACGTCACCACTCAGCGTAGTCCAGCCTTTCAAGAAGGGGATACACTTCCGCTTCCGGGGCACTCGGCGCGTGTCTACAGTGTGTTTACCGAGAGTGTATTGAGATGTGTCTTTGCCTTCATTGGCCTTTGACGTTCGTTTCCTATCACTTAATATCTGCGGCATTAAAGTTAGTAAGAAGATAGGAGGCTTTCTAGGGATGCGATCTCAGGAAAGATGTCCAGCCTCCAGGAGCCACCTTAAGAAAAATGACTTGGCTGAGCACCACCAGCTAAGAGGGGAATTATGAAAGGTGGGGGTGGGGGGAGGGATGTCTCAGAGTACGGAGTCCCAGGAGCACGTGAGAACACCAAGTACGAGGCGGGGCTTAGACTTTGGTAGCCGAGGGAGGCGGGTTCCACGCCGGGTCTAATCGGGTGTCTGAACCGGCCTCTACCTGCGCGTGCGCAGTGCGAACCTTCCGCTGCTCTGCTTTCTTCTCCAACATGGAATTCCGCGCCGCGCGGCTCGCAGTACTGCAACTGCTCCGTACGGTGGCTCCGGCAGACCTCCCAGCGCTTCTGCAGTGGATGCGAACTACCCGTAAGCGATCAGAGCCAGAGTCAGACAGTTGGGGCAAGGATATGCGGTGGGCGCTGACCTTGGGGACCTAGGGTGAGGCCAGAAGTCTTCCATGGGGTAGCGGTGCTGGTCTCTGCTCTGCTACCTGGCGGGTTGACCCGGGCATATCGCAAGCATCGGCAGAGTAAGAGTCCAGTTTAGGACTGGGTGCAGAAAGACCCGGCTCTGGGTTTTATGATTCCGCTACAGACTTAGGCAGCTAGAGCCGCATAGTGTCTACTCTCATTCCTAAAGGAAAAAAAGGTGGGAGGAGTGGGTTAGCCCACCTCCCCATTATTCTCTCAAATTTGGGGCGACCAGTAGGATACTACCTGAAAAAGCCCTTTGCGATATAAGTTTTAAACTGTAGAACTGGAAGTTTTTTACCCTGTAGGCAAAGTCACATGTAGCTAATCTCAATGTGTGTGTTAGTCGCTCAGTCGTGACTCTTTGCGAGCCCCATGAATTGTGTAGCCCACCAGGCTCCTCTGTCCATGGGATTCTCCAGGCAAGAATACTGGAGTGGGTTGCCATTTCCTTTTCCAGGGGATCTTCCTGACCCAGGGATTGAACCCGTGTCTCCTGCATTGCAGGCAGATTCTTTACCATCAGCTTCAGGGAAGTCGCAACTAGTCTTAATAGTCCATACATTTAAAGGAGTTGTTCCAGGGTGGGGAGAGAGAGAAAGAGGGGAGGGGAAGACTTTGGTTTGAATAATATTAATAGTAATACTAAAAAAGCACACGTTAGAATTGAAATGTGGTAATTAGGTCGAGTTAGTGAAGAATGGAGGTAGATCTATATTTTAGCAAAGTGAAACCTGGTGAAAGCACAAAAAAATAGGATATTCCTCGTTTGAGAGCTCCTCCAAACCATGCTCTCCTTCTGTACTCCTAAACGTTGATTCCATGTTTATTTTCAGCCAGACATGAAATATTCCTGTTTGCTGATGACTCCCAGTTTTAGACTTTCAGGCATGACATTCTCCCGGGAACTTCTCTCTCTTTGTGTTGTTAGATTCAATAATCATTTAGGTGTTATCATTATTGTTATTACTGTTACACGTTTTGGAAGATCATTTTAGCTAAGATGCCAAAATAAAATTACTTTGGACATCTGCTAGTGAGATTTAGCCTGGAAAGTAGAGAAAACCAAAGAGGTAGCTTCATATTTTTACACACAGACAACATTCAAGATTGTTGTTCAGTCGCTCAGTCGTGTCTGACTCTTTGGGACCCTATGGACTGCAGCAGGCAGGCTTCCCTGTCCTTCACCATCTCCCGGAGCTTACTGAAACTCATGTCCATTCAGTCAGTGATGCCATCCAACCATCTCGTCCTCTGTCGTTCCCTTCTCCTCCTGCCTTCAATTCTTCCCAGCACCAGGGTCTTTTCTAATGAGTTGGATCTTTGCATCAGGTGGGTAAAGTATTGGAGCTGCAGCTTCAGCATCAGTCTTTCTAATGAATATTCAGGATTGATTTCCTTTAGGAGTAACTGGTTTGATCTCCTTGCAGTCCAAGGGACTCTCAAGAGTCCTCTCCAACACCACAGTTCAAAAGCATCAATTCTTTGACATTCAGTCTTCTTTATGAAGAAGATTCAAAATTGGTATTTTTTAATATAAGATCTTTTATTCCAAAATCCCCTGGATGCCTGCAAAATTGCCATCTACTGCCTGTTTCTGGCAATTGCACAATTACTAAAATATCCTTGCTGTCAGGATTTTTCAGTTTTGTGGAACCATTTGTAATCTAAATCTCCAATTTTAAAGGCATCAGCTGAGACTCCATTTTTCCGAAATCACTGAAAGTGCGTTTTGGATGATGATTTTGTAAACAAGAAGACCCAACACTGTTGCCTAAAGAATATGTTTCTACTTTTTCTAACACCATGTTCTGTCTTTCTCCAGCAGATCCTGTAGTCAGAGGTGCTCAAGCAGTTTGTTAAACAATTTAAAAAAACAAACTGAGTTTCTGAAAAATATTTATTACAATGAATATTTTAAGAAATAAGTATCACTTATTCTTGCCTGAAGAATCCCATGAACAGAGGAGCCTGGCGGGCTATTGTCCATGGGGTCACAAAGAGTCAGACACAACTAAGCGACCGTACTTTTTTTCTTTAGCTTAAGACGAAGGAGTATGTTTTAATATAAATCTTAAAAGGTAGTGTAATTTATTGGTAAACCTTTTTTAGGTGGTAATATAATATATACATAATATAAAATTTACCATTTTCAAGTGTACAGTTCAATGACATGAAATACATTTACATTGTACAACCATCATCATTATTGCCTCCAGAACTGAAACTCATTGTGTACTTTTTTTTATTAAATACAGCACAAAAGATTCTTCCAATCAGCAATTTTTCATTTCCCTAATTCCCTTCTTCCAGGGGAAAAAAATTATTGCATGATATCTTACTTATATGATATTTGCTTAGACCTTTGTTAATTATAACTCTGCTTGAATTTTTATACCATTTAGTGGAATAGCAAGAGTTAATAATAGGCTTTATGATTTTGGTTTTGAGCTTCATAGAATTTATTGAAAATTAAAAAAACTACATATTGCTAACAAGTAAAATCACAATAATTTTAAATACACAGAAGAAAGAATAATACTGTTGGTCTCTGAAGAAATAGTGGAATTATCATACCTAGACCTGGGGTCATTTGGAATCAAGCTGATAGAACCAGAATCGTAGACCAGGACAGAGATAAGCACATGTCAACGTCTGATATAAACTGAAGATGTAGAAAAAATAAAGATAGGCCCTGTATTTACTTTAGTACAGCTTATACCAAAGGTCTAGAAACAAATGATCACTAGTATAGGAGGGATGAAAAATACTTCCCCTGTGACTCAGACAGTAAAGCGTCTGCCTACAATGCGGGAGACCCAGGTTCAATCCCTGGGTCTGGAAGATCCTCTGGTGAAGGAAATGGCAACACACTCTAGTACTCTTGCCTGGAAAATCCCATGGATGGAGGAGCCTGGTAGGCTGCAGTCCATGGGGTCGCAAAGAGTCAGACACAACTGAGCAACTTCACTTCACTTCACTTCATAGGAGGGATGAAACAAAGTTTAGGGACAAAGCACGCAAAGACAGCTCCCGCTGCAAATAAATAAGAGTAAAAAAATATAACAGGACCTCAGTGCATTGACTCTAATCTCATGGTAGAGCATATGTTCTTTTCTACTTCTTTATATACATACTACTTCGTGTATGTATATGAAATGGACTCTTGGCTTAGCTTTCAACATATAGGAGAGTAACTACAATCTATTAAGGGAACTGAGAGCCAGAACTATATGTGCGGTCCCCACTAGGCATATTAACAATTGCATTTTGTTAACAGTTGTCTGTTAACACTATTCTGAAGCCTCTGAATTTTTCCTGAATATGCGTATACAAATGAGGATGTCAGACCAACAACGTGTAAAAGTTTCTATTGGGTCAAGTTACAAATACATACACGACCATGTGTAAAATAGATAGCTAGTGGGAAGTTACTATAGCACAGGGGCTCAGCCCTGTGCTCTGTGATGACATAGAGGGGTGGAATGCAGGGTGGGGTGGGAGGGAGGGTCAAGAAGGAGGGGATATTGTATACTCAACAGTGATTCATATTGTTGTATGGCAGAAACCAACACAAAATTGTAAGGCAATTATCCTCTAATTAAAAATAAATTTTTAAAAAGTTACAAAGGATAGAAAAGTGAGGTATACTATAAGGAAATTAATAAAATCATCAAGAAAATATTTTAATATTTAAGGAAGATAATTGTAGATGAATAGAAGCTTTTAGAAGGTTCTCTGCTTCCTGTATTTTAAATACATCTTCATTGAACAGGCTGCTTAGCAGCAGTTAGAAAGTTGTTAGAGGTTCTTTGAAATTCCTACTAAATCTAAAAAGCAAAGGCTGGGATCTAGTTACATTTGTCAAACAGCATACTATTCCAGTTCTACATTGTATTACCACTGAGGAAGTAGCCACATAACTTACAGATTTTCCAACCTTTATTAAAACATTATGAATTTGTGAAAGTTATCAAGTATATGAGGTAAATAGATTGTTTTTTCCAGAAATTAAAAAGATACACTGGGCAAATGCATACCTCTTAAACAAAATTTTTCTGTCAAGTAAAAATAATTGTACTTTTCAGCACATTTATTGTGTATTGAAAATGGCCACGATATATAAAAATGATAATATGAACAAGTGATTTATTCCAAAATGCACTGTTAGATTAACATTAGAAAATCAAGCAATGTAATTCACTATATTAACTGAAAAGAAAAACTATATGATTATTCAAGAGACATAGAAAAGCATTTGACGATATCCAACATCTCTTCCTGATAAAACACTTACCAAACTAGGAATAGCAGGAAACATTCTCAACCTGATAAAGGGGATCTATGAAAAATCTACAGCTGACATCATACTTAATGGTGAAAGACTGAATTCTTTCCCCTAAGAACAAAACAGGGATTTGTACTCATCACTTCTAGCCAGCATCGTAATAGAGCTGCTGAAAGTGTTAGTCGCTCAGTCGTGTCCAACTTTTGCAAGCCCATGGATTATAGCCCACCAGGCTCCTCTGTCCATGGAATTCCCCAGACAAGAATACTGGCGTGGATTGCCATTCCCTTCCTGAACCAGGGATCGAACCCCAGTCTCCTGCATTGCAGACAGATTCTTTACCATCTGAGCCACCAGGGAAGCCTGTAACTAACAGCTACAATAACTGAGTGATTATGTAGTAGAAAGTGTTAGTCGCTCAGTCATGTCTGACTCTTTGTGATCCATGGACTGGAGCCCACCAGGCTCCTTTATTCATGGGATTTTCCAGGCAAGAATTCTGGAGTGGGTGGCCATTTCCTCCTCCAGGAGGTCTTACAACCCAGAGATCGAACCCTCATCTCCTGCATTGCAGGCGGATTCTTTACCCTCTGAACCATTGGGGGATTATGTGTAAGAGAGCTTCTAGCCAATACAATACGGCAAGAAAAGGGGGAGGAGGAAGGCATCTCGCTTAGAAACAGGTTAATGGATAAACAAATTGTGGTGTACTTTTATAATGGAATACCACTTGGCAAATGAATGAAGTGTTTGTTTGTGCAACAACATAGACAAATTTTGCTAAGTGAAATAAATCATACTGAAAAAAGACTTCCTACTCCTATTCCATTTATCTAAACCTCCAGGAAAATGCCAGCTAATCTATAGTGACAGAAAATAGATCTCTGGTGGCTGGGTTGGTAGGGGACTAGAGAGAAGGAAGGATTACAGAGGGGCAGGAGGAGATATTGGGGATAATGACTATATTCACTATCATGGTTATAGTGATCTTTCATACTACATGTTTTATATATATATGTCAAAACATATAACTGTACACTTTAAATATGCACAATTTATTGTAGGTCAGTTCTACCTCTATAAAGTTTTTTTAAATTCCATGAGAAGTCAGGTCTGTGTTCTCTCTCCCCTTTGAATTTGGGTGCTCTCTGTGACACCTCTGGCCAATAGAATTTGACAGAAATGACAGCAGGCCAGTTTCAGACCTAGGGCTTAAGAAACCGACAACTTCTACTTCCTGCTTCTTGGAATACTTGCTCTGGGAGAATCTGGCCAACATGTGTGTAGTCTGACTACCCTGAGATCGTCACAGTGTCAGGAAGTCCCAGCTAGCTTATGGAGAGCAAGATGTCCAACCAGCCTGCATGTTTCTGCTGTCCTAGCCTGGGCACCACACATGTGAGTAAAAAAGCCAAATGAGGTATCCAGACCAGTAAAAAGCCTTTGTTACAAATACTGTTTCTGTGAACGTTCATGTACATATTTCTGTGTTAACGTAAGTTTTCATTTCTCTGTGATAATGTCCAAGAATGTAATTGCTGCATCATTTAGTAAGTGCAATTTTAGTTTTATAGGAACTGCCAGACTGTTTTCCAGAGTGACTGTAATCCTGTTTCTCTGCATCCTCACTATGCACCGCACGCTCAGTCATGTCCGATTCTTTGCTACTACAGGGACTATAGCCTGCCAGGCTCCTCTGTCCATTGAATTCTCCAGGCAAGAATACTGGAGTGTGGGGACTTCCCTAGTGGCCCAGTGGATAAGACCATGCTCCCAATTCGTGTGGCCCAGATTTGATCCCTTGTCATGGAATTAGATCCTACACGCTGCAACTAAGAATTCATATGCCACAACTATGTGCCACAAAGAAGGTCAAAGATTCTGCATTGCCACAATTAAGACCAAGTGCAGCCAGATGACTAAAGGTTAAAAAAAAAAATACTGGAATGGGTTGCCATTTCCTATTCCAGGGGATCTAACCCCCACCCCGCTCCCCGCCCCTTCCAGGGATCAAACCCACATCTTCTCCTGCATCTCCTGTATTGGCAGCTGATTCTTTACCACTGAGCCACTTGCTAGTAAGGAAGTAAGCCACAATGCTAGTAAGGAAGACCTGTATATTCTTACTGCTGCTGCTGCTAAGTCACTTCAGTCGTGTCCAACCCTCAGCAACCCCATGGACTGCAGCCTTCCAGGCTCCTCTGTCCGGTAGCATTTGGTATTTTCAGTATTTTTATGTTAGCCATTCTGAAAATTATATAATGATAGATCATTGGGGTTTTTTTTTTCCAATTCTTTTTTTTTTAAATAATTTTATTTGTTTATTTATTTTGGTTGTGCTGGGTCTTCATTGCTTTTCGCTGGTTGCAGAGACCAGGGGCTACTCTGGTCGTGATGTGTGGGCTTATCACTGCAGTGGCTTCTCTTGTTGCAGAGCACGTGCTCTAGGGCATGGGGGCTTCAGTAGTTGTGGCACATGGACTCAGTAGTTGCAGCTCCTGGGCTCTAGAGCACAGGCTCAATAGTTGTGGCGCAAGGACTTAGTTGTTCCATGGAATGTGGGATCTTCCCAGATCAGGGATCAAGCCTGTGTCTCCTGCATTGGCAGGCCCTTTACCACTGAGCCATCAGGGAAGCCCTGTCTCAAATAATGTTAAACATCTTGTCATGTGTTTATTTGCCATTTGTATATCCTCTTTGATGTAGTATCTGTTTATGTCTCTTGCCCATTTTCTATTGTAAACAGAAATAATAAATAGTTATTAATAAATAATATAAATAAATAGTATAAATATATTTTATAAATATAAATATGTTTACATTTATATTACATAATATAAATTATATTTATGCTGCTGCTGCTGCTAAGTCGCTTCAGTTGTGTCCGACTCTGTGACGCCGTAGACGGCAACCCACCAGGCTCCCCGTCCCTGGGATTCTCCAGGCAAGAACACTGGAGTGGGTTGCCATTTCCTTCTCCAGTGCATGCATGCATCCTAAGTCGCCTCAGTCGTGTCCAACTCTGTGTGACCCCATGGACAGCAGCCCACCAGGCTCCTCTGTCCACAGGAGTCTTCAGACAAAGAACACTGGAGTGAGTTGCCATTTCCTTCTCCAAATTTATATTTCTAATATAAATTTATAAAATAAATATAAATAATAAATCAGTTCAGTTCAGTCGCTCAGTTGTGTCCAACTCTTTGTGACCCTGTGAATCGCAGCACACCAGGCCTCCCTGTCCATCACCAACTCCCAGAGTTCACGCAAACTCATGTCCATCGAGTCGGTGATGCCATCCAGCCACCTCAATCTCTGTCGTCCCCTTCTCCTCCTGCCCCCAGTCCCTCCCAGCATCATAGACTTTTCCAATAGGTCAACTCTTCGCATGAGGTGGCCAAAGTACTGGAGTTTCAGCTTCAGCATCATTCCTTCCAAAGAACACCCAGGACTGATCTCCTTTAGAATGGACTAACAGTTCTTTATTATTTTAGATAAAAGCCCTTTGTCAGATGTATGTATTCAGTATTTTCTCCCAGTAATTTGCTTGTTCATTCTCTTAACAGAACTTGCAAAGGAAAAGTTTTTAATGAGGTCCAATTTACCCTGTTTTTGTTTTTTGATGTCAAGTTTAAGATCTCTTTGGCCCTAGATTCTGAAGATTTTCTCCTATACTTTTTTTCCCTATTTACTTAAAAATTATGCAATACTGTGTTAGTTTCAGGTGCTAAGGTTTTTTTTACAAACCCTAAAAGAGTTTTGTAAAAAGGTTTTTTTTACAGAATTCTAAAAGAATTGTCCTTTTGTATGTTACATGTTCTTTGACCTAAGTTAACTTTTGTATAAAGTGTGAAGTTTAGATTGAAGTTGATTTTTTTCCCCTGTAGATGTCCATTTGCTCCAGCACTACTTGTTGAAAAGGCTGTTCTTTCTCCACTAATTGCTTTTAAATCTTTGAAAATTATTTGTGCATTTTTGCCTGGATCTGTTCTGTATCTTTTTGAATGCTCTATTCTCTGTTGATTAATGTAGCTATCATTATTTAAAAGTCTGTTTACTTTCCGAGCATTTGGCTACTTGCCTATTGTCTTTCTGTTACTTTGGCTCCATTATGTTCAGAGAAGATACTCTCTATGATTTAAATTCATTAAAAATTTTTGATACTTGTTTTGACTCAATATGGTCTATCTTGGTGACTGTTTTGTGGGCACTTAGAAAAAGTGTATTCTATTGCAGTTTAGTGGAGTGTTCTATACTTACCTATTAGATCTTGTTGATTGATGATGTTCTTCAGTTCCTCTATATCTTTGCTGATTTCCTGCCCTGTAGTCCTGTCAGTATTGTGTTGAACTCCCCAGCTGAAATTGTGAATTTTTCTATTTCTTCTTTCAGCTTTGTCAGTTTTTGTTTCATTCTGCCCACCTCTCCACTGCCATGCTGGATGTGGAATCTTAGTTCCCTAACTGGGGATCGCGGAAGCATGGAGTCTTAGCCACTGTCTGGACATCCAGAGAAGTCCTTGTTTCATGTATTGTTATTTTAAGGCTCTGTTGTTCAGTGTATGCACATTTAAGATCACTGTGTCTTCTTGATAGATTGATCCTTTTATCAGTATGTAATGTTCTTCTTTGTCCCTAATAATTTTTCTTTTTTTTGCTTTAACGTCTATTTTATTTCATATTAGTATAGCCACCCTATTTTTTTTTTAACTGTTGGCACAATTTTTTTCCCATCCTTTAATATTCAGTCTTCCTGGTATGTTTAAAGTGAGTTTCTATTGACAGCATAATAACACTGGAGTGGGTTGCCATTTCCTACCCCAGGGGATCTTCCCAACCCAGAATGAGTTGTATTTTTTAAATCTGTTTTGCCCATCTCTGTCTTCTGATTGATGTATTTAGACCATTTACAATTAGCTTACTATATGTTAGCACTTAAGTATAGCATTTTATTGTTTGTTTCCCTTCTGACCCTTCTGTTTCTCAATTTCTTGTTATCGCCTCTTGCCTTCCTGTGGGTAAATGGAACAGTTTTAGCATTCTGTTCTTCTTTGTAGTGTTTCTGAGTATATTTCTTTGTAGAGTTTTCTTTGTGGTTACTCTTGAGTATTACAGTATACATATGTAACATCACTGCTGCTGCTGCTAAGTCGCTTCAGTCATGTCTGACTCTGGTTATCAGTGTTTTATCACTAGAAGCAAATATTGAAATCTTACTTCCACATAGTTCCCTATACCCTCCCCCATTTTAAAAATATGACTGTCTTATGTATTTCCTCTATATATTTACATAGAACACCATTACAGGTGGCTTTATAAATTTTGATTTAACCATCAAATATGATTTAAGAAACTAATGAGAAAGATAGTCTATTTTTACACATTCTGTTCTTTCCTGTCTGAAGTTCCAAGCCCTCTTCTATTGTTTCCTTTCTGTTGAAGTTTCCTATACCCATTCTTTAAGGGTAGGTCTTTTTTCTTATTATTGGAAGTTTTTTTGTTTTTTTTTTTAAGGGTAGGTCTGCAGGCACAAAAATTTTTTGTTTTTTAGTTTTTCTGCATCTGATTTGTCTTTACTTCACCTTCATTCCTGAAGGGTAATTTCATCAGATAGAAAATTTACAGCTTGTGGTCCTTTTCTTCCAGCATTTGAAAAGTTTTGTAACCTCCTGGCTCCCATCGTTTCAGATGAAAACGTCACTGTTGTTTGGTGTTTCCCTGTAGTGAATGAATCATTTCTGTTTGGTTGTTTTTAAGATGTGTTCCTTGTCTCTTGTTCTTAGAAGTTTATGATATGTTCTTATTTGGATTTCTTTGGGTCTATCATATGTAGACTTTCTTTGGGTCTATCATATGTAGACTTTGCTTGGCTTCTTAAATCTGTAGGTTTAGATCTTTCACCTAATTTAGGGAGTTTTTAAGCTATATTTCTTCAAATACTTTTCAGCTCCACACTTTTCCCCCTACTTCTGGAACTCAGATACCAATGTTAGCTCTTTCGTTATTCCAAAGATCCTTAGGTCTCTGTTCAATTCCTTTTTCTATTTTCTCTCTGTTATTCAGATGGAATAAATTTTATTGATCTGTCAATTCAAGTGAACTGGTTCTATCCTGTCATCTCTACTCTGGAGCCCTTTCAGCAAGGGGTTTCTAAATTATTATTATTTTATTTTCCTGTTTTGCAGTTTCTGTTTCTTTTTCTATGACTTCTACTTCTTTGCTGAGATTTTTCTATTTTTTTCACTTGTTACAGGATAATTCATAACTATTTACTGAAGCATTTTCTTTATAGCGTCTTTAAAGTCCTTGTCTGATCATCTAAACTCTGGCTAAAATGCACAGTAGCATCTAGATTGCAAGAATCAAATTAAGATTTTTCCTGTTCTTGATATAAATGATGTTCTATTGTGAACATTTTGTTTGTATGCTAGGATAATTTTTATTTTATCCTGGATATTTTAGATATTATGCTGACTTGATCCTGTTCAGATTTTCTATCTTAGTAGGCAGCTGCCCTGCTTAAGTTTAACCTGTTGATTCTGGCCTGCTTTTGTGAGCTGTAGCTCTGACAACATTTAGTTTTCAATGCCCTTGCAGTGCTATTCAGGTTTGTTTCATTCTTTGATACTGCCGGGGCTTCCTGGTCAATCTATGCTGGTGTTTTCCTGCTTGGAGAAAGATACCTATGTCACTGAGCTGCCTTCCACCAGTGGGGGTAGGGGGATGAGCAGTACAGGGCCTGGTTTGCTCTTGGCCGCTGGGCAGAGGACTGAGAGGCCTCAGGCCTGAGTCTGTCCTGCTGGGTAGAGGGCCTGGAGACAGCAGCCTCCGAGTTTGTTACCAGATAGCTGCCTTTGCCCCAAGTGTGGGCTAGGGATTAGGGCTCCCCAGTACACCTCTGTTATTCTTCCCCTTTACTGGTCTTTGGTGAGAGAGAGCAGACTTAGTTTTTGTTTTGTTTATTCGGTCTATAGGTGTTGGTAGTTCTGGTTGGTAGTCACTCACCTCTCCAGGGGCCCAGTCCAGGCTACATGGAAGATGAAAACCCAGTAGGGAATTCACTACAGTGACCTTACTTCCTTAATTCCTGACATCCCTAGACAGTTTACCTTTTTTCTAGCCTTCAGAGTCCTTTATGGTTGCCTGTTGGTTTACGTCCAGGGTATTTCATTGTATTTAGAGGGGAGGAGCTCAGGAAATTGAGGGAAGTAGCCATCTTGTCTTGGAGAAGGCAGTGGCACCCCACTGCAGTACTCTTGCCTGGAAAATCCCATATACGGAGGAGCCTGGTGGCCTGCAGACCATGGGATCGCTAAGGGTCGGACACGACTGAGCGACTTCACTTTCACTTTTCACTTTCGTGCATTGGAGAAGGCAATGGCAACCCACTCCAGTGTTCTTGCCTGGAGAATTCCAGGCAATTCGTCTCTGGGGTAACACAGTTGGACACGACTGAAGTGACTTAGCAGCAGCAGCAGCAGCCATCTTGTCTAAGGCCAGAAGTCCCCTCAGTAAGTTTTTAAACTTTGAATAAGAACTTCAAAGTAATGTAAGATATTAATGAATAATAGGAAATATATGGCCCAACGTTTAATTATATATTATAAGTCATTAGAGATAAGGATACGGGTGAATGATGGCCAAGGGCTGAAGATAAGTCTTAACTTCCTAGAGATGAAGTAACTTGAGAAGGCCCTTACTGTGAAAAACAAGGTCATAGTTGAAAGGAGCAATATGAGCAAAAAGGAATATGGAAAACAACTGAGGGAATTTGCCTGTCTTAAGCAAAAATTATGTTAGTGAGTGATGAGAGTAGAAAATAGGGTGGTTAGACTCTGGTGATATAGAGGGCCCTGAAAGTCTAGAGTAATACTGGACACATTGAAAAGTGAACAGCTGTCCCAAAATTGTAAGGAGAAGGAGTGACATGAGTGAAGTTTAAGCAGGATTAGTTTAAATAGATGTTGTGTTGTGTTAGTCACTCAGTCATGTCCGACTCTTTGTGACCCCATGGACTGTAGCCCGCCAGGCTCCTCTGTCCATAGGATTTTTCAGGCAAGAATACTGGAGTGGGTTGCCGTTGCCTTCTCCAAAATAGATGTGTAAGGTAACTTATATTGGGGAGAAACTGATCATTCAGGAGCCAATTATGAGTTTGTCCTGGTTTTCTAAATGTGAGGTGGCACCTGTGACTATGAAGTAGTTGAAGCGGTAATAAAGAGGAAGTGGATTCAAAAGAGAACATGATGGGACTTGATACCTGACTAGATATAAAAAGTGGGACTTGATTCATAGACTGTCAGCTTTCGTGACTTCTCTTTTCCCATGTACTTAATTAAATATAAGTAGGAAACTTTTAAAGAATAGATTTCGCTCTGCAGAGAAACTCTTCTTTCTCCATTCCCTTCCCACATGCATATGTAATTTGAGAAAAACCTAACTGTCCTAAGGCAACTGATTAACACCTTTAATCTTTTTCCAAGCAACATACTGTTCCCACACATTCTGAAATTGTTATTATACATGTTAAAAGATGTCCAGCCTCACTAGTAATTAAAGAAATGCAAATTAAAACAACAAAGTTTGTTTTTATAGTACAGTTCAATGCTGTAAGGTTTTCATGAAGTAAGGCTTACACATATTCTTATTTTTTTCTGATGGAGTAAATTGGTATAATCTTTCAGGAAAGAAATTTAGCAGTATATAGCAGGTTCAGTTCAGTTTAGTCACTCAGTTGTGTCTGACTCTTTGCGACCCCATGGACTGCAGCATACCAGGCCTCCCTGTCCATCACCAATTCCCGGAGTTTACTCAAACTCATGTCTATTGAGTCAGCAATGCCATCCAACCATCTCATCCTCTGTCGTCCCCTTCTCCTCCTGCCCCCAATCCCTCCCAGCATCAGGGTCTTTTCAAATGAGTCAGCTCTTCATGTCAGGTGGCCGAAGTATTGGCGTTGCAGCTTCAACATCAGTCCTTCCAGTGAACACTCAGGACTGATCTCCTTTAGGATGGACTGGTTGGATCTCCTTGCAGTCCAAGGGACTCTCAAGAGTCTTCTCCAACACCACAGTTCATAAGCATCAATTCTTCGGTGCTGAGCTTTCTTTATAGTCCAACTCTCACATCCATACATGACTATGTATGTTGCAAAAGCCTTTACAATGTTTAAGTACTTCTAGGAATTTATAGTAAGGAAATAAATGCAAAGAGGCTAAATGTTATGCAGAGAGGCCAAAGTATGCCAAATGTTAGCAATGTCTCTAAATTTTCAGTTATAATTGTATATAAATGTATAGTAGTAGGAGTGAATGGTTAATACAAATATGGTAGAATATTACATAGCCTTTAAAAATAGTGCAGGGGACACAAGCTCAAACCCTGAGCAGGGAGCTAAGATCTCCCATGTTGTGTGGCATTGCCAAAAAGATAATAATAATAAAATTTTAAATAAATAGAAGAATTTGGAATGAATCTTCATAATATTTTTGTCTATAATTTATATTCTGCATCCTCCTATAAATAATTTGAAGCAACATTTAGATCACTGTCACAGATAGGTGAAGAAAGAAAAAAAGAGTTAAAAGGCCTTTCTGCATTAGTTCAGGGAGTCAAATAATGTATCTTCATGTTAACTGCTATTGCTCAGAGGGATGTTATGCAGAGAAAGAACCTGTGTATGTAGGGACACAGTGGAAAGAGTGAACAGGAAGAGTGAAAAACTTAGGTTTATTTCTTTTGTTGCTGTTGGCCTGCTTTGTAACTTTTCACAATTCATGTCGCCTTAATTACTTCCTCTGTGAATCAGAAAAGGTAATCTTGATTTGTCTTCTTCATATGGATGTTATAATATTTAATTGATGTCGTTTCTACCTGAAAGAACTTTGCAAGCTAGAAAATATCCAAATTTTAATTGTTATTTGTGACTTCGAATAGCATTCTGACCCAACACAAGAATTATTAATATGTTTAAGAAGGAAATCATGAACTTATTTAAAAACAACCAAAGACTTGAGGGATAGGGTATGTGGAAATGGATGGGATTTTCTTCACAATCTACCTGTTTTCCTTTTATAGCTATTTTAAAACAGTAAGAAAAAACACAGTCCCCTTGAGGTCCTTTTACTCTAGCAAGAATTCAATATAAGAAAGTTTTTTAAGAAAAAGGTAAAATGTTTACATTAGTTGTTCTTTCCAGTCTATATTTGGCATTCAGGCTACAGCTAACTTTTACAGTGTTTTACTTCAAGGTGAGTCTGTTCTTCTTAAAATTATGTATGAGCTTCTTAGAAACCATTCTTTTGTAGAGCCAATTAAAAAAAAAATTTTAACACAGATAAGTTGAAAAAACAGAACAATGAAAACCACTTTTACACCCTCACGTAGATTCACCAAGTGTCACTTTCTTCATCTTTATTGCTGTATACATTGGCACACACGCTCACTCCCCTTTTTCCAGTGTATCCAAAAGTAGGCCAGAGCCATCAGAAATGTGCTGTTTTAATGATCATTTTATCTGCTGTTCAGATGCAGCAGAACAACATGATTCTTGTAAAGTTTATTCTATAGTTGGTGCCATCTGTTTGTGCTTATTATCTGAAGTCTTGGGTACATTTTATTGGGGGCAGGGATACTCAGATTAAAGTTATCCCTGTGCGATGCCTCCTAAACTTATAAAGTCTACATGGTCACAAAAGGAATATTTGACTACTTCTTAGTAAGTTCAAGTAGTAAGAGTACTACATACTTTTTAAACATCTTTGTTGTTCTGTAACAGGCTGAAATAGTCAAGTTTTATATTTTCAAGCAGCTTGGAAAAAGAAAAAAACTCAATGTTTTCCATGGAGCATTTGTTAGAATTTGAATATTTCATTGGACCTAGAATGTTTATTTATTGTTATAAATTGATGCTATCTGACAGGAGATCAGCCCTGGGATTTCTTTGAAAGGGACAATGCTAAAGCTGAAACTCCAGTACTTTGGCCACCTCATGCGAAGAGTTGACTCATTGGAAAAGACTGATGCTAGGAGGGATTGGGGGCAGGAGGAGAAGGGGACGACAGAGGATGAGATGGCTGGATGGCATCACTGACTCAATGGACGTGAGTCTGAGTGAACTCTGGGAGTTGGTGATGGACAGGGAGGCCTGGCGTGCTGCGATTCATGGGGTCGCAAAGAGTCGGACACGACTGAGCAACTGAACTGAACTGAACTGAAAGAAGATAACCATCCATTGTAATCACTTAGTCTAGGTATGACTGCAACCATAAAAACTATACCTTTTTTTTTTTTTTTTTTGGGCAGGAGATTTTGATGAATTCACTCAAGACAATAATGACATTATGTTGAAAAACATAGCAGAAGACCTTCGGAATTACTTACCTCTAGAAACCATGCTTTCCTCAGAACATCTAGCCCTCCAAAAAGTAAATATATTATATTAATTTATTCCTACTGCTACTTGAGGTTTCTTCTCTAACCCATTAGCCTTTCCAGTCCAATCATTAGTCCTTAATTCTCTTTTTCATTTGGTGCTTCATCCATTTCCCCAATTCTTTTGAGTTGGTAATCCTCTGGCTCCCTAGTACCATTCATTCAAAAGATATTTTTTGAAGGTGTCCTGTTTGCCAAGCAGACCCCACCCCACCCCAAATCAAGGCCCAACAATACAACAGTAATCTGTCCTTGCCTATGTAATTGTCTTGGTTTTCTCTGCCCTGTTCCATTTCCCTAACTTTTATCAAGGGTGAAGTTCACCCTTTTGTTGATTATTTATTATCGTTGAAGTAGAAAGGATCAAACATTTTTTATCTTTGTAGCTGCTTGCTGTTATATCATGTACTACCAGCATTAAGTTCTGTTATTTGTAAGCATGGAATTTTACTAAACATTTTTTATTATTTGAAAACTTTGCTTCTGGGAAAAGAGTACTTGCCAAGTATTTTGATGGGTAAGTCCCTGACATGTAGGACTCAGAAGACCTGGTATTAGTTTCTTCTCCCCCTCTGAACTAACTAGTATCATTTCTTGGGAGAAATCTCTCTGAGTATGTTTCCTTATTTGTAAAATATACTACTTAGGATGGACAAAATGATCTCAGAATACTCCTTTCAACTAAAATTTTTATCTGTTGCTCATAGCCATGTTTTGCATCGTGACATGGTCAAATAGCAAGTTGCCAGTGTCTCAAAAATAGCATGAAAACAGAGCCGAGTTGCTGACTTCCATAAGCGAAACTTGTCTTTCTGATTGTTGTTGCTCTCAGAATTTCAGCATATGAACCACTGATGTTTTGCCTTATTTAGCAGTAAAAAGAGACTTCTTTGTACTCTGTTTCTTTTGATGTTTTTCTTCTCTCCGTCAGATACAGCAGCAGCCAGAACCCACAGTTCACGTTGATGCATTCCTTTATGATGAAGACTTTATTGATTCATTATGTGAGGAAGGAAAAATGAGCAGAAACTACTGTATGGCATGCGGCTCACATCAGACTGCACCTCTAGGTGGGCACTCCAGCCTGCAAACCTGACAACTTTGTGTGCACTTTTCCTTACATGTCATGACTATGCAGATTCTTGACCAGGCATTCACTGTTTTGGGGGGTTTTTTTTAAGCAAAAGGCCAACCTGCAGCCGAGCTATTACCAATTACTGAAATCAGAGAAACTAAATAGAAACATTGTCCAGGGAGGTTAGGCCACTTCATGTCCCCCGCGGTATTATTTCTGCTTTTTACTGAACATATTTAATACGAGGTGACTTCTCAGGTCCTGAAACTAATTGGAAGTGGTTGAATACAGGAAAACTAACTCATACTTTATATACTCAGAAGAGATTTACCTTTATCCATAAGGGTGATTTATTTACAGTGAGAAATATAACTGCCAAGGGAGCTGAAAACTTTCTCCCCGTAGAACTATCTACTTGTGAAGTCAGATAGTAATCCGATATTGTTGGATGGGCATGAACTTAGAAGACAGAGATGGATAATCTTGAGAGTTTATGCAGGCCGTGATTTGACCTCATGGGGCATCTCCTGTCTGTAACACAGGACAGCTCTAGTAATAGTCTCCTGCATGTCTGTCCCTCAGATGCAACACCTGTGTTTCATACAGGAAACTAGACTGACTCCATGCCACTAAGATGTAAACTCTTCTGTTACTATATCTTTTGTTCAAACTGGATTTGATTGTCTAGGGTATTACTTTAAACATGATATTTCAGTCTCCCTGCTAACCTAGATTTTGAGGCATTGCTTAGAGTGAGTGAGTAGTAATGGGCTCATGTTACTGATCTTTAGTTCAGTTCAGTCTCTCAGTCGTGTCCGACTCTTTGCGACCCCATGAATCGCAGCACGCCAGGCCTCCCCGTCCATCACCAACTCCTGGAGTTCACTCAGACTCACGTCCATCGAGTCAGTGATGCCATCCAGCCATCTCACCCTCTGTCTCCTCCTGCCCCCACTCCCTCCCAGCATCAGAGTCTTTTCCAATGAGTCAACTCTTCGCATGAGGTGGCCAAAGTACTGGAGTTTCAGCTTTAGCATCATTCCTTCCAAAGAAATCCCAGGGCTGATCTCCTTCAGAGTGGACTGGTTGGATCTTCTTGCAGTCCAAGGGACTCTCAAGAGTCTTCTCCAACACCACAGTTCAAAAGCATTAATTCTTCAGCGCTCAGCCTTCTTCACAGTCCAACTCTCACATCCATACATGACCACAGGGAAAACCATAGCCTTGACTAGACGGACCTTAGTTGGCAAAGTAATGTCTCTGCTTTTCAATATGCTATCTAGGTTGGATAATATTATTCTCAAAAGTTCACTGCTACCAAATTTGTAAAATGTGACTAATACAAATTTATAGTGCCTGTATTATAGTTGGGGATTAAACTACCCTGGTTTATTGCTTTAAGATTCTATTTTTAAATAGTGCTCGTAATCATAATTTGAAGTAGTGAAGTTCAGAGAGTAGAAAAAGACAGACAAGAACAATAGAGGGAAAATTAAAAAGTGAATTCTAACTATAATACCATATCAGATCTGATATACAGAAATTTATAGAAGAGCTATGTTCGACAAAGAAAAATTTGGAGATTAGGATGCATTTTTGCATAAAAATCAGATTATGAATAGTGACTGGGTGCCCAGACCAGCCCAGATAACTAGAGTGACTGTGAGAAAGCTGTCACCATGTGGGGCTCTTCTTCCCTATATGAAAGGAGCTTGTCAGCTTTAAGACACTAATGATGACTGTAGCCTAGGGCAGGAGCACTAATGTGGCAAAGAGGGCATTGAGGATGATGGGAGATAAGGACTGTGGTGCTCAATGCCCTTGTACCCCACCATCTCCAGTGTTACTTCTGAGGCCTAGTCACCCTTTTTTTTCTTCCAGGGATTAGCCTGCTTGCTTCCATTTTATTTGCCACCATTCATTAGTTATGATCAAAGTTTCCTGACCATTAGATTATGTACTAGCACACAATAAAGAAAATCTTCGGGTTACCTCCATATCAGAAAAAACAGACTCAGGCTCTCCCAAGTATTTCATTACAGAAATAATGGAGTAAGAAAATGGGCTAGGAGGCTAGAAATTATAGCAATTAAACTAAAGGAAATAACAATTTAGGAGTGTCTTAACCTCCTCCCATACCACCCATCTCCGGCTCTCCAGACCACACTTGAGGTTGGCCAGGGTGCCACATTGTTCCACTCCAGAGACAGTCATTAATCTGGTAGTTTACAGTCTATGCAGCGAGAGGCGGCCGCTCTGTGATGGCTCTGGGGTAGAATGAGGAAAACGGGTGCTATGGGAGTTAGGAACCAGTCTCAGGGAAAAGCAGTTCATTGGGAGACGAGGAAGGGAAAGGCCTAGGACGCCCTAGAGGGTGGAAGAGAAAGAGATGAGAAGCATGGGCGTAGGGACAGCCAGCTGAGTAACCGTTTTCTAGAGGCCTAAATGTCAGAGATTGCGTATTTGTTCTTGTGTCTCACAGCTCAGAGTGAATGAGTGCAAAGTTACCACACTAATGTTTTCTAAATAACCTCTGAATGGCTTTCATCGATTAAGAAAAGCATGAAATATACTTTATAGGTGAAAGAATTAGAAGTAAAGAATGGAATTGTTAATCCTCAAGCAAAATTTAATATTTGTTCTCATTCTCCAGGGTTTATTTCTCATTCCTTCTCTCTCATGGAATTGAAATTCATTTATCATCACGTACTCCCTGATCTGTCGGGAAAGGTCTTGGTTGACGTTGGCTCCAGGCTTGGCACCGTCCTTTATGGGGTAAAGTCCAACTTGTGGACATAGTCAACGTTTGGAAATACATTCTTCTACTAGCAACAGTTTTGCCTGCCACCATCTAAGGTGACAGCTTGGCTTTATTTATTAGAGTAATAGAGTAATATGGTTAAAATAGTGTATTGAATTTGGACTTTTCAAAGGCCAGCTCTCTGATATCCTTTTCTGGTTTGTCTCTGTCACACAAGTGAAGGAGTTTCAGCAAAACAGGAACAGATGGCTCTCATAACATTCTGGTATTCTGTCACTCACTTACCGTGCTTCTAACTCCATTTTCTGTGCTGTCGTAAAATAGTATAGCACACTGAGCTTTGATAAGAGCTCTTATAAAACTGACAGATTTGCTCAACTAGGGAATTGCTTACAGCCATGAGCAAACCACTCCATACCCCTGGCACCCAATATCCTCACCTGTAAGCGAGCAAGGCAAATGATATCATCTTGGACCCAGGACACACCGTGGTTTTCAGTGATCCAAAGTCTGAACGTAGATTTTTGTGTCTGAGCTATCAGCTCAATGTGACTCTTAAAAAAAAATTCAAATCATGCATATTTTTAATGTTCCTAAATGGTTTTATCAAAAAAACTGAAATGTGGTTTCTGGTTGTCATTAGCAGACGTGTTAAAACATGTGGCCAGCAGCAGTAGAAGTTCATGCCAAGAACAGGCTCTGTCCGTTCCCAGCATCACTGCCTGCTCTAAACAGAAACAATTAACCCTTTCATGCTTCATTTATTTTTCAGCATTGCCTTTATCCTACACTTAGAAAAGACAGCCATAATAGAAAGTACAGTTTATCTGCTGATTTTGCTTGGCAAACATTAGAAATTATGATCGTTTACCATATTTTGTCCACTTTTGTGTATTTTTTTATTTGTTGGAAACAAATATAGCTAAATAATTGTGACTGTGCAAGTGTTTGGTAGCATCAATGGGTTTAAACATATGGTCATTTTTCTCTATAGAGGTCCCTGATTCAGTCAACAATATTTTTTTTTTTGAGTATGTGTATAAGCTTTGTTGAACATATTCTAAATATCTATGGTGAGCTATAAATATAAATTGAGTTTACACATAGGTGTTAGTTGATGTAAAATGGTCTTCAAAATATGATTTGACCTCTCCTTCCAGATTGCTTTTGTTATTACAACCAAAAATAGATAGGTAATAATACATAGTCTGTTTTTGATGATCCTTGTTAACTGATGGCCAGTTATCTTTGATGGATTTACCAAACAGCAGGCTGGCTTCCATAAGCTAAACAGGACACACCTCCAGCCACCCACATCTTATGTCAGACTGTGCTGAGTGTCCATCATATTTCCGATAGGTTAACACCTTTCTTATTTTCCCCTGATGTAACATTCCAAGAAATTACAGAAATAGGGTATTAAAGAAAGAATCTATTTGCGATCACTTTCCTTATTTCCAACTCTGTTGAATGCAGCTGTATCGAGAAAATAAGAAATCAATCCTTAAAAACATAATTACTTTTTAATTTTTATCCTTTTAGGAAGTTTAGCCTTTGTTTGGAAAAAATGTATTCTACAAATATACATAAAGGGAGGGCTTAAAATAGTAATATTTGATAAATAAGATAAAATTACTTTTAAATAACGGATATTAATAAACTACACTTGAGGTCTTGATGAGTAAGAGTCTAAGTTCTTAAAGTTATTTTATATAAATTATATAATGTTATTTATCTTTACTTTTATTTTTAGTTTATTGAATTCTGTTTTAAAAGTTTGACTTTTAAAATTTCAAGTAGAAAGAAACCCACAACTAAAAGTTAATTCTTTTGTATCATGTGTCTTCATATTTTAGGGTTATCTTTACAGTTCAGCATCACAACTGTATGGAGTAGAACTGAATGGAGACTTTTGCCAGTTGCAGGAAATGGTCATAAAAAAGTATCAGTTCACTGACAGAATAAAGGTACTTTTTAAAATATTAACTCTGTTATCCATTGTGTAGCAAATTTAGCCAAGTTTCTTCTGCATTGGAGTTGGAAAATTTTTGAATCTATCCTTCATTGCTGTTGTATGGAAATAGATTGAGTTAATATTTTATAACTACAATAAAGATGAATTATTATCATTATGTTCCACTCACACTTTTCTCTTCCTCCCCAACTTTATTAGAAAGTAGAATTTTTTTCTTAGTTTTCTTCATGTAGTTTTATATATATATATAGTTTTCTTCATATATAGTTTCGTTAGCAACAATTTTAAATATCTTCATGTTGTCAGATATGTATTTAATTAAACCCTGAATGTTGCAAGTAAGCAAAAAGATTAAGTAAAATGCTCGCAGTTCTTTATCTTCTTTTATAAACTTGCAAGAGGAATTGTGGGTGCCACAGAGTAGCAGTTCCTGGGAGAAGGATGCCCTAAGTTGGGCTATGACAGAAATCTTCTGTTTGTTATAGGTAAGGGGAAAAATAACTGGAAAGGGGAAAGGAAGTTTTTTGGTTAATGCCATGATCCTTATCATTTCACTAGTGATCCTATACTTCTAATGGCAGTGCACAGAAGTACTGAATATCTAAGGATCTCTGGTGTTCAGTTCAATCTAATATTCAGACATATCTTAGTAAGATTCAGAATCTAGCCTTCCCCTTTTTATAGAAGGAAAACTTTTCATTCTCTTCCTCCTTTCATCCTGCCTTTTTTTCTCTCTCTCATCTTATAAATTGAGAGGCAAGTGATCAAAGAGAATTCACTGTCCAATATTAAATTTATAGATTTTTCTCACTATTCCATATTTAGTGAACAAAAACACACTGCTGTTACATAATAAATCACATATATAACAGGAATATCAATTTAATTAGAAATCAAGATTTAAACATTCTGAAAAACACCTCTGAATATTATTTATTTGTAAGACTAAGTGTTTTTTTGGAAAAAAAAAAACATAATACAAAAAACTTTTTCTCTTCTTTTAAAATAAATGTTAATTTGCTTTGCTCTTGAGCAAATAAATATTTCTTCTTGTTATCTTGTGTGTGTTCTACAAGACTTATTGATTATAGTCTAAGGTAATTTTTTGAAGTATATAATTTTCTAATCAATTGTTTTGTTTGCTTTCTTGGATAGATAATATATTCAAGTAAATTTTGCATGAAGAGTCAGACAAGGCCAGTTAACATATTTGTATTAACATTTTACAAATTTACTTTTTAAACTTAGTCCCATTTGATTCTATCAATCAGGACAGATATTACTCCATTTTATTTATGAAGACACTTGACTACTCAAATGTATAAACCTAGTTGATAATGCAGCCAGAATTTGAACCTAGGTCCTTTGACTCATAACTATGGATACAGTAGAAACAGCTCTGAATTGGGAGTGAAGAGAGTGTAATTATGACTATATAAACAAGTCTATCTAAAAAATAAAGTTTTCACAAGTTTATGGTTTTTATTAGACATTAAGTATCTTCCATAGGCAGTAGTATTAAATATACTGTACTCTCATTTTAAGAAGTGTGAATCTCCCTTACCACCTGTCTCACAATGTCATTGAATGAACAGCTATTTCTTAAGTGGTTATGTGATATGGTGTCCTTGTTCTCTTACATGAATTCATTCTTTAGGTGCTTCATGCAGACATTTGTACACAAGGTTCACTTCTGCAGAATGCTGATGTTATTATAATGAATAATGTCTTCGAATATTTTCTTGATAAGGCAGAACAGGCCAGGTACGTTATTTATTTATTTATTTTGGCATGGCCAGGCTTGTAGGACCTTCATTCCCCTACCGCAGATTGACCTTGGGGCCCTGGAGTGATATTAAACTTTTTAGAAATGACCTCAACTCTCAGAAGATTATATTAAAGAAAATGTGTTATGTCTAAGTGAAAATAAAAATAAACTTTGATTGTCTAACCTTGTAAAATATTACATCTGATTTTGAGGAGATAGAAAATGATGTCATGCAATGTATGGTAAAAACCACTACAATATTATAAAGTAATTAGCCTCCAATTAAAATAAATTAATTAATTTTTAAAAAAAGAAACTGGTGTCATGACCCAAGCTTTTGCTTTGCAGTCAAGGATGCAAGAAGTTGTCAGTTCCCAGGGGGTCTTAAAATTTTTTTCTGCCTCAGTTTTCTTTTCTTTGAAAAAACACGTCCTTTGCTATCCTATCACAGAATGATAGGAATTAACTGCTGCCCATAAATGACTATAGAACAAAATATAAGAATATTCACCCAGAAAACAATGACTAATTACCAAATTTTTTAAATGTTCTTAAGATAGTAATAGTCGGTTCCTAGACTTTATTCCACTATTTAAGCAATAGAAAAATTAGCAAATCTGTGATCAGTTTTTTTTGTTTGTTTCTTTTTTTTAAATTTTTGACCATACTACATTGCCTATGGGATCTTAGTTCCCCAGGCAGGCATCTTACCCATGCTCTAGGCAGTGAAAGCATGGAGTCCTAACCACTAGACCACGGGGAGTTCCCTGTGACTTTTCTGACTTCTCATCAGGACTTATAGGCTCCTCTAATTAGAAAATTCTTACAGTCCAAGACACTGATTTTCTAGTCAGTTAGGCTTACTAACTTATTTATCATGACATACGTAACTCTAGATATAGGAAAGCACCTTTCCATATGTATGAAAGGGCATTACATTCGTGTTTGAATTAGTGCATCAGGGAGATTTCTGCTGCTTAGAAATAAAAAGGTATATAATTATAGACCATAAACAGTTAATATGAAGTAGAATCTTGAATGACTAAACCTCTGTCTGCTGTCCCTTTACCGTCTCTCTCTCTCTCTCTCTCTCTCTCACACACACACACACACACACACACACATCTATTACTTCTAGGTTAAGATCAGTACAAAATTAGCAATGTAAATTGTTTATAAAGAAACTTGTTCAACAGAAAACTAATCATATCATCAAAGTGCAGACAGAATAGGTGATGATTTTTTGTTCACAGGGTAAAGACCAGAAACACAACATGAACAAAGTTTTTTTAATCATATTGCACTCTTTAAACTTAATTTCCAGTGGACAAAGTTTGTGTAGCTTTTTACCTTTTTTAAGTTCATGACCAGTAGTCAAAACATTGCATAATGATTAGATAAAGAAATAATACCAATGTTATAAAAAGTTAAAAGGGAAAAGTACCTTAAACTCTTGGAAGATTCATAAAGAAAGATTTTAAATGCTGAAAAATGACAGATATTACTGGTCGACTTGATACTGGAACTGCTGCATGCTTGTGCGATCTTGGAAAATTCATTTGCAAACTCTGCATGACTCACCAAATAGATATTGACCCCGTATGTTCAGTCACTTCTCCAAATTAGTCAAGTGCAATGAATTTTAAATATAGATAATTAATTATCTTCATGAATGACAATACACAGGAGAAAGTTTAGGAGATAAAGCATCCTGATATTAGAGTCATTCTGACAGAACTGATCATTTACCTATATTATTATATATTGTAATAAGTAGAGTAAGTCTTAGTTTAAAAGGTACATCTATGTATTTTTTCAGTAAGTAAAATCTATAAACTACTGCAATGACAACTTCTCAGAAGCAGCAAGTACTGTTTTTAGAGCCATGCCAAATCATGCTAATATAATCAGCTTCTTCAGTCTTACTAAACAGACTTGAAAAAACATCATTTTTAGGGAACTGCATCAAAACAACAGACACCTCTAGCCCAAGCACAGCAATAATTATTATCAAACATTGCTAGTTGGTTTTAGATCTAACCTGAGGAAAAGAACATTTATTATCATTTTGCCTAATAAGCTCCAGAATGTACTAAACCCAATAGCCATTGCTATAACTAAAGTAAATGCAAACAACACTGCTGCCCACCTGCCTCACTGCAAAGGGTGTACTTCCTTGCTTTGCTTGACCCCTGCTCCCCAGTGGGGTGTGCTATCAAGACTCATGCACTGTAGTAATCCCAGTTGTGTCTGCTAATCAAAACTGGTCAGATACTGCCCTCTGACACATACACATGGCCTGCCTGTGTGCTTTAAACCTAGCTGATCACACTGAACTTTTCAGGTATCATATTGTCCACAAGGCTTTCCACTGACTATTTCTGACAGCCAAATAAAGTATGATTTCACTCCTAATGTTATTTTAAAAGATCTATATATTATATTCTTATTATTAGCCTTTGCTTGTTTTTGGCTTCTGTGGCTTTTCTCCATGACTCTTTCCCACCCACTCCCCTCAGCTCTGTTCCATTCTGTAGAAGGTTGACAGATCATAAAGAATTGAAGGGGCTTTAACCATGATCCAGCTTTGACATCTGTATCAGTTCTGAAAACTTTTTTGTGGTCTTATTCACAATTGCTTGTGTTAACCCTAATCCCCCATCTTGTTAAATCTCTCTCAGAATTGTAACTCCACGATTTTGCCAGTATCCCTTCAGGAACTGAATTTGCCAATTACTAGTATGTTGCCGCAGGTCAGTTTCTGCAGGCTTAAGTTTTTGCCCATCTGGATTTCTAGATACCACCTATGCTGCATATTCTTTTTGTCATCCTCATTCAAAAAAAAATATCCAGTATCTGGTAAAACCTAACATAGAAGTTTTTAATGTGTTATAGAGCCTGGGAATATATCTGCCATAATGTAAGGAAACAAGGGTCGTTATTAGTGACAGTGCCAGGTCTGGAAGATTCTCTCTCAGGTCTTCAGGTATGTAAGTTTCTTTCCCAGCATTTTTATTGTCAAAACTTTTCTCCTGCTTTTTTCTGATAGCTGTCACACTATTCTAGAAATGTTCACTCTGAACATAGTGACAACACTAGGAAGAGTAGCAAAACCTATGGCTTAAGAACTGTTTTGTGGTTTGTTCATGTTCCTCCAGAGCTCTGATAGCGTCATTCGGATCCTGATCTATATTCCTTTGCTTCTCCACCCAATTTTTCTAACTGTGGAGTTATAGTTTGAGGTTAACAAATGCTATTAAATATTTGTAAGAGGCTTAAAAACACCCACATCATAACTTTTTCTCCAGTAAGTGGGCTGGAGGCCACATCCTGAACACAGTTTAGCTTCTAGGTCAGTTTGGAATCTTGCTCAAGCTGCTTCTATATTCCTCAGATTCTCTGTACAATATAAGGTTGATACTTAATAATAAGATTCATCCCAATAAATTGACTCTTTTGTAAAGGTTAATTAGTATGTATAAAGCTCTTTGAGACCCCTCAATGAGATACTGAAGCATTTAATATAAAATCATATTATTTTCTTTCATAATGCTTTTGTTTCATATAACCCACTGCCAAATTTAAGTATCTTATTTCTTCCTTTAAGAAACTAAACAATCATGAATACTACCTTCTTTAAAAATTGTTGTCAGTCATCTAAGTTACAGTCATGTTTATCATAACAGGAGAAACAATCCAAAGATACATGAAGACATGATGGTAATCTCCCCAGCTCCCTCCCCTTGAGGTCCCTGCCCCATGAGTGGTGTGATTCTGCTATACTTTTCCATACTCATAAAAACACACCTTTAAAATACATGCTCTCCAATTTATGTTATATGTATTGAAGTAATTCAGTGATTTTCACTTACCGAAGTAAATGTTTTTGAAAGAGTCCTTTCATACGAATTCTTGAATAACATTATTGCTTTCCAATTTAATGAAACTTCTTTAAGTAGGTATATCCATTGGTGGCTCCAGAATTTCTGTGTCTTGGAGACCCAAGTTTGCAGTGTGACGAGAAGAGCCTGATGAAGGTTTTAGAGGGAGATTGGCTCTTTTCATGCAACTTGTTAGCACCATCACTGTGTATATATGAAGTTTCTCTGTGTACTCCCACTGTTGTTTTAATCTTTTATTGTTTAAGCTAGTTTGTTAAACTAGTTACATTAAAATAATTACTCTATTCTATATGTTCTTTATCCCTTCAAGTTCCCAAATCAAGGTAAATTAGTTAAGTCCCTGAATCTACAGGCCTGCCATTTACTATAACAAAGAATTGTTCATGTGGCACCGTGTAAAACTTAGTCCCTCTCATTGTAATATAAATCCGATTTCTTGAAATTGAAAACAGTAGGTTCATTCTGTTATTTTCATATGTGTTTATAATGTGAACAACTTTTTTTTCCCTCAGGTTAATATACAGTTATCTCCTTGGGTTGAAGAGATACCTCTGAACTATGATGTATTCCCAGAAAAGGATATTGACAGAGAAGCTCTTGAACAAATACATTTATACAAGATTCTGTGAAACTAAAATAGTCCTGCCTTGGTGTAAAATAATTACAAAATGATTTAAAAGAAACAGAATTTCAGTATCCTAACACATATTATTTCCTGTGTGTTCCTTTCTAGTGTTTGTACATGTGCTTGCATTTTTGTAAATAGTTGTATGTGTGTGTATATGTATATATATATATTTTCAACTTTGTGTGATAATTATATTAAAATATTTATCTGGAAAAAAGGTTTCCCCTGGTTTCTTTGATTCTGTCAAAAATATAAACTTGTATCCTTTAGTCATCAACTCTGTATACCAAGTCCAGATATGACCCAAAAAAAAGATCAGAAGTAGTTTCTATCATGAAAGAGGGGGGAAGGGTAGGTAGAGATCTCATTTCTTAGATCTCTGTTCTGTAAGATTCCTGTATCTGAGGAGACTAGCACAAAGACTAAAATAAAAAATTGCAGTTGCTAGGAAAAAGCAAAACTAGAAAGGTAAACTCTAAAATATAAATTGAGGTTATTTCTGTGGTAGAACAATTACTGGTAATTTATTGTTTTTTCTATGCTTTTCTGGATTTTCCATTTTTTACTAAAATGACTCGACTTCTTTTGAAATCAGGAAAAGCAAAACTTTCTTTAAAAACAAGAATACGATGAAACATCAAAACTTGAACACTTACTAATTCTAGTAATTTATATTTAGTATTGCATATAAGTTGCTTTTTTATACTAAACTAATCCACAGTTTGGAGTTGCAGAACCTTTTGGAGATCTATCTTTTGAAAGGGGTTTATCTAATATACTTGTTGTCATCACTTGCTTATGAAAAATTTGCAGTGGTAGTCGACTCAAACTTTTAAAAGAAAATTATAGGCCAATAACCAAACAAAATGCTAAAATAAAAAAATGAGAGTTTAGAACTTTACTATTGATATTAATAAGTTTAATATTTGGGACCTGGTATAATATTAAATTTCAGAATAAATGCTGGATTTCCAGTAATATCTTGTTCATTTCCAATAATTTATTATTTAATGCTAACCTATTAAACACTTATCATGCTAGTCATCTAAAAAGAAATCACTATAAACTTCTAGCATCTTTGAGTAACAATTGATGGATGTTTCCAGCAGGCTGTGCAGATTTTCTGAGATTAAAGTATTTTAAAATAGCTGGAAGCTGTAATTTATGTGATTGTTTTATATATGATTAAATATATCTATTGGTCTATTATAGTAACAGTAGCAAATAGAGCATTACATAAGAGTCAGTAATCATTCATGAAAAAAATTAGTTTATTAGTAATATGACACATAATTATAAACATAACCCTTAATTGAATTTCACTTTATGCTGTGCCTGTTCTTAAGAAACTGGTCGCCAAATTCTGAATCCTATCTGCCTAATGTTCATTCAGCTGCTTCTCAGAAGCGTGACCCTCTAATGCTGCGGCCCTGGGTGAATGGGAGAATGCCCATTCCAAAAGGGCCTGACAGGACGGAAAGAGCGATAGCAACACTGGATCATGGTGGGCAAGTCTGTAAACCTAGTTTCAAATCATTCACCCCTCATCTGCAAAATAAAAAGTCTTCAGCTGTTGTTAGTGGAATACGGTCAAGAGTAAACATTATAGATGGTTTCCATAGATATGTGATTTAAATTACAGAAAAAATGGATGGTTGTTTAAATACTGTTGTCACAGCTATGATTTTAGATGTTAAACTATGGATCTTTAAGTTGATGCAGCAGAAAAAAAGATGTAAATGGTCTAACATTGGAAAGTATCTTCTGTGTGATATGTATATGCTTAACACATTTTTAAATGAATGCTTGAGGCAAGTATTAGAACTATAAGATACTGAAGAGACATGTATTAATAGTCTGTAAGTGGAATTATTTAATCTTTAAATGTCTTACTTATTTGTCTGGAGATGATTATTGTATATGCAGAAGCATAGAGGATAATATTATAGTGTGACTATAGTCCAGAATGGGACTGCATGCGTCTGGCAAAGTGAATGCATGCCAGATCAAAAGGGGCGTGGTATGCCAAGGAGATCCCATCTTAGGGTGAGCCATTCAAAGTTTTTGAGCAGCATACAGATATGGTCAGAATTAAACTATAGAAACATGATTCTGTAGACATTATGATTAAAACAACAGGCAATGGGACTTCCCTTGTGGCCCAGTGGTTAAAAATCCACCTTGAGGCTTCCCTGGTGACTCAGTGGTAAAGAATCCGCCCGCCAATGCAGAGGACATGTGTTTGATCCATGGGTCATGGGTCAGGAGGATCCCACATGCCTTTGAGCAATGAAGCCTGGGCGCCGCAACTAATGAGCCTGTGCTCCAGAGCCTGGGAGCTGCTATACTGAAGCCTAAATGCCCTAGAGCCCATGCTCTGCAACAGGAGAACCCACTGCAGTGAGAAACCTGCACAATGCAACTAGAGAGTAGCCGTCGCTTGCCACAACTAGAGAAAAGCCTGGGTGGCAACAAAGACCCAGGACAGCCAAAAATAAAAATAAAAATTTTTTAAGTTTCTATAAAAAATAGGAATCAGCTTTGCAATGCAGGGGACGTGGGTTCAATCCCTGGTTGGGGAACTAAGATCCCACATGTCACAGCTGCTGAACCTGCACACTCTGGACCCTGCAGGACACAACTAGAGAGTCCATGAGCTGCAATGAAAGATCCCACATGACCCAATAGAGATCTCACATAATGCAACTAAGAAACAAAACAGCCAAATATTTTTTTTAAAATGGGCAAAAGGATACTCGCCTCTTGGTGGTCCAGTGGATCCAGTAAGAATGAACTAAGACAGCATCTCTGGATGGAGGGAAAAGGAATCAGATATTTAGGAGGCTTTCGCACTTTGTTGGGGAAGTACACAAACCTAGAGTGAATAGAATTTTTAAAATTACATTTCTTAAGATACACAGGGCTTCCCTGGTGGCTCAGACGATAAAGAATCTGCCTGCAATGCCAGAGACCTGGGTTCGATCTCTGGGTTGGAAAGATTGCCTGGAGAAGGGATAGGCTACCGACTCCAGTATTCTGGCCTGGAGAATTTCATGGACAGAGGAGCCTGGCAGGCAACAATCTATGAGGTTGCAAAGAGTCAGTAAGAAAATCAATGAGGCTGTATAGCAAATGTATAAAGTCAAGAGACAATAGCAAGAAATCTAATGAATGGAATCTCATACTATCAGCATAATAGTTAAATACTAAGATAAGGTTAAAAAAAGAAAAGAAAAGAATGCTGCGAAGCAAAACTTAAGACAATAGCTTGAAAAGAAACCTACCAAGAGTGAGAAACACACAGAAGGTAAAGTTATTAGCATTGAAGAGAAGGAAGCATAAGATTGGTTGAAGCGTACGTAAGATTTCAAGCATTTTTCATAGAAATAAATAAGAACCTAGCGAGAAACACAAAGACAAAACAAACACCCTTAAGGGCTTCTCTGGGGATGTGCTAGAATGGTAAAAGATTTCTGCTTTTAAGAAGAACTCATTTCCTGGATGCAATATTAATTAAACAAGGCTTGGAGCTTGAACTGCTGTTAACTTCCCGAGACTTGTCTAGATGCCTTAAGCAACTCAACCATTTTAGGCTGCAGTTTATTCACTTGTAAAATAAGTTAATTAATGTTTCTGGTCCATGAGTTTCAGAGGAGTATTATGTACATTAACTGAATGACAAACATCTTGAAATACACACATGAATTGATTTTAGTCTTTTTATCTAAAGAAGCATCCCAAGAAAATTGATAGATATAATAATCATAATTGTATCAGGCAGTTGTATCAATGCTCCATTTCTAAGAACATCGAATTTCAAGTTATTTGTCAACAACGATGATCATCTTGTTGTTAAATTGTCTAAAACTTAATTAACTTTCTCGAATTTCTGCTTTCTTTGAGGAAGATGAGAATAAGGAACATATTCCCAAACTAAGCTCCGAGGAATAAATTCAATATGGATTACTAAAAATGTAATCCTTTCGACTAAGAAAAAACAAATGTATGAAAACCTCACCTAAATCTAATAGACGGAAAGTATCACAAGTTAAGGAATCAATTCCTAACTAGGCTCTATTAAAACACTTCCATACTTACCTAAATCAAAGACAGATCCCAGACTGGAAAGGTGATATATATTTAAATCCTGAGCCCTCAAGGAACGTTTTCAGGCAAACAGAAAAACCCTAAAATTTACTGACACATATTTTATATCTAACACTTTACCTATTGATCCTGTCAACAACCCAATGGCGTAAGAGCTATTAATCTCATTTAATGAGACTTTCTGTAAATGTGGCTCAGCAGTGAAGAATCTGCCTGCAATCCAAGAGACGTGGGTTGGATCCCTGCGTTGGGAAGATCCCCTGGAAAAAGAAATGGTGACCCACTCCAGTATTCTTGCCTGGGGAATCCCGTGGACAGAGGAGCCTGGTGGGCTACTGTCCGCAGGGTTGTAAAAGTGGTAGACATGATTGAGCGACTGAACAACAAACAGCAGATGAGTAAACAGTTTTAGTGAAGGTAAGAAACTTTCCCAAAGTCGTTCAACTAGTAAATTGCAGGGGCAAGATTCAACCCTGTTTTCTATCAAGTCCGAAACCTATGCCCTTCTGCTATGCTGCCTCTATATTTTACATTTCATCAATTCAGTTCAGTTCAGTCGCTCAGTCGTGTCCGACTCTTTGCAACCCCATGAATCGCAGCACACCAGGCCTCCCTGTCCATCACCATCTCCCGGAGTTCACTCAGACTCACATCCATCAAATCAGTGATGCCATCCAGCCATCTCATCCTCTGTCGTCCCCTTCTCCTCCTGCCCCCAATCCCTCCCAGCATCAGAGTCTTTTCCAATGAGTCAACTCTTCGCATGAGGTGGTCAAAGTACTGCAGTTTTACCTTTAGCATCATTCCTTCCAAAGGAATCCCAGGGTTGATCTCCTTCAGAATGGACTGGTTGGATCTCTTTGCAGTTCAAGGGACTCTCAAGAGTCTTCTCCAACACCACAGTTCAAAAGCATCAATTCTTTGGCGCTCAGCCTTCTTCACAGTCCAACTCTCACATCCATACATGACCACAGGAAAAACCATAGCCTTGACTAGACGGACCTTAGTCGGCAAAGTAATGTCTCTGCTTTTGAATATGCTATCTAGGTTGGTCATAACTTTTCTTCCAAGGAGTAAGCGTCTTTTAATTTCATGGCTGCAATCACCATCTGCAGTGATTTTGGAGCCCAAATAGTCTAATATTAATGGCAAAATCAACAGAGTCTAGTGGAGAGAAGCTTCTTCATTTTTCCCTTTGGATTCCTCATGAATGTGAGAGTTGCTTGAGTAATTGTCAAATATATGAGCTATAGCTGTGATGTGTAGATTTGTTGGGTGTTTAATCCAAGAGGAAAAATAACAACTAGGTCATAGTTTGAATTTTGTGGCTTTTGAATAAAAGAAAATCTTTAGTAGTATGGCTTTAATATTTTTGTTGGTATTGCCTGATACTATGAATACAACATCCTAAATGATAATTTTTAATGTGATTCTATTTTCACACAAAGTTACTTAAGTAGAAAGTAGATTCAGTTTCTTCCTTTTTCCCTCCATTTACTAAATTGTACATACATTGTAAAATAATACCTGAACTTTTCAAAAACAACTGAAAACATGGAAAATATGCCGCGATTTTGGCTTATAAGCAAAGAGGGCAACAAGCAGAGAGAGATTTACTTAAAACAATGACTCAGTTTTTGGACTTCAGTTTTGTTTATTTTTCCTTGCCAAGCAGACATCATTATTTAGGTCAAACTGTAAGGTGCAAATAACATGAACCATTCTTTCTGATGGAAGATGAAGGGTTCAGAGAAGCATAGACTTTTAGAGTTAGAGGACACCCTAAGATAAACTAGTCTAACTCCATTTTCTTAGAGAAAGAAAAATTATATCTGGAGCTTCTTTGCAAAGTGGGAAACAGGAACTTCCTTAAAATACATCTGTATTCTGGCAACATGAGACCCACAATTTATAGCATAAAATGAAACTTGAAAAGTACTTTAGGTTATTGTTAAGACATTGGAAGCTTTCTGTATTGCTGGTAGGAATATAAAATGGTGTAGATGCTTTGTAAAAGTTTTGGTAGTTCCTCAAAATGTTACCGTATGAACCATAATTCCACTCCTAGATACATACCCAAGAGAAAGGGAAATATACTTCCAACACAAAAACTTGTACTATGAACAAATATTCACAGAACATTATTTATGACATCCAAAAAGTAGGGTTGTTGTTAGCCTGTAACATGTCCCTGTGATTTCCCAGGCAAGAATACTGGAGTGGGTCGCCATTTCCTTCTCCAGGGGATCTTCCCAACCCAGGGATCAAACCCACGTCTCCTGCCTTGGCAGGCAGATTCTTTATAATTGAACCACCAAGTAAGTCCAAAAAGTAGGGTAGGGGCAAAAAATATCCATCAACTGATTAATGGAGCTGATTTATTCAGAATAAAAAGAAATGAAATATTCATACATGCTACAACATGGATGAATCTTCAAAACATGCTAAGTGAAAGAAGTGAAATTGCTGAGTCGTGTCTGACTCTTTGCAACCCCATGGACAGTAGCCTGCACCAGGCTCCGCCATCCATGGGATTTTCTAGGCAAAAGTACTAGAGTGGGTTGCCATTTCCTTCTCCAGGGAAAGAAGCCAGTCACAAAAAGTTGAGGTATGATTCTATTTATGTGAGTGTTCAGATCAAGCAAATCTATAGGGACAGAAAGTACATGTGTTATTTGTTTAGGGCTGAGAGTGGGGCAGGGGGAGGATGGGAAGTGACTACCAACAGATAAGTTTCTTTTGAGGATAAAAATAGTCTAGAATTAGATCCCAGGGACAGTTGTGCAACTCTGTGACTGTACTAAGAACTGTTGCTGTACACTTTAAATGGTTAAAACAATATGTTGTATGATGTATGAATTACATCTCAATAAAACTAGTTTCTTTTTTAAACAAGGAAATGAAGTAGAAAAAAAAAGTACCCTAGATTATAAACAATATATGTGGCTTTATCCTGTAACAGTTGGGTAATTACTAAGCACAACAGTGTTTATATTATTAAATCATGAAGTGAGAGAACTACCTATACTTAAGTTTAACAAGTACATGCTTGATTTTCAGAAAGCAAAGAATTGTATTTAAAATGATGTTAATCTCAGTAGACTCATTAGGAGAACTGAGATAATTTTAGTACGATCACTACTATTTTACATGCTGTTGTTGTTTAGCCACTAAGTTGTGTCCAGCTCTTTTTGAAACCCCCAGGGATTGCCTCCTTAGGGGAGCCTGATGAGCTACAGTCCATGGGGTCCCAAAGATTCAGACACGACTGAGTGACTAACACATACAGAGGCTTCTCTGTCCATGGGATTTCCCAGCCAAGAATACTGGAGTGAGTTGCCATTTCCTGCTGCAGGGGATCTTCCAGGACCAGGGATCAAACCTGTGTCTCCTGCATTGGCAGGCAGATCCTTTACTACTGAACCACCTGTGAAGCCCACTATTTTACATGTAGGTAGACATAAAGTTATAACTCTGTAAACACTGTGAACCAGTGGTCTTCTATTCCTCATCTCATATGTGTCCACTGAGGCCATTGGATGGATATCTAGAATTTTCAGAGCCTTCATACATTGTTTAGCACTAAAGATAACTCTTATGACTGTAGACATAAAACAAGATTTTGAATATGTCTGGCTGACAAATTTCTAAAAGAGCAAATTTCCCCAAAACCAAAGAGGCAGCAGGCCTAAAAGCAGTGGAGTAGTCTGTCTTTTCTATTTAGTGACAGTTTGCTGGGAAACTGATCATCAGTACTGGAACTGATAGATGCATTTATACTCAAAACTGAAGGGTCAGAGTGACTCATGTGAGAAAGAAGTGGCACCAACAAAATATGTCTTTGATTACTACAAAAGGACTACAGTGTTTGCAGGTAAAAAACAATTTGCAGAAACCAATTAGTAGGGCTCAATTAAGAAACACATTTAGAATTCTAACTAGTTCTTCTACGTACTACAACTAATGTTAATATTGGTATTAAGCCATACAATTTTATTGAAGTATAATCAACATACAATAAAGTGCAGTAAGTATAGTAACTGCAGCATGACATAGCCTACATCTTTGAAACCATTACCATAATCAAGATGATAGACACTTCCATCTCCTCTAGAGTTTTCTCTCTTCGTCATCTATCCCTCTCCTGACCCCTGCCCTGGACTGATCTGATTTCTGTCATAATAGGTCAGTTTGCTCTATATCAACTAAATCATACTGCATGCACTTTCTTTGTCAAACTTTTCTCATTCAGCAAAAGATTTTAATATCCATCCATGTTGTTGCATATATCAATATTTTTTTCCTTTTTATTGTTGCATAGTGTTCCATGGTGTGTGATGTGTTAGTTGCTCAGCTGTGTCTGACTCTTTGCAACCCCATGGACTGTAACCTTCCAGGGTCTTCTGGGGATTTTTCCAGGCAAGAATACTGGAGTGGATTGCCATTTCCTTCTCCAGGGAGTCTTCCTGACCCAGGGATCGAACCCGAGTCTCCCATATTGCAGGCAGACTCTTTACTGTTTGAACCACCATTTTATGGATATATTAGTACTACCATTTTCTATCCATTCACCAGGTGACAGACTTTGGGTTCCAATATGGGCAATTACAAAGAAAGCTGCTATAAGCATTTGTGTATAAGTTTTTGTGTGATTATACGCTTTCATTTCTCAGGTAAAATCCTAGGACTGGAAATGTCTGGGTTATATGAGAGATATGTTTATCCATATGTAAAATAGCTAGCCAACAGGAATCTGCTGTATGGCTAAGGAAACTATATCAATTTTTTTCTTTATATTTTGTGTCTTCTGTGGTCCTTCTTATATGAGAAATCTTTGTCTAACCCAAAATTACTAAGATTTTCTCCTATTTTTGGTAGGAATTTTACACTTTTAGCTCATACATATGTATGTGGCATAAGGTAAAGAACTAGATGTTTTTCCCTGCATATGGATAATAACTATTTAACACCATTTTTAAGACTATTGCTTCTTCCAGTGACTTGCTATATGATCATTTAGCCATATAATGTATGCTTATTCCTGGACTCTATTTTGTTCTACTTGTCTGTTCCCCTACTTTTTTTTGCCAGTGCCATACTGTCTTGATTACTATAGCTTTATTATGTCTTAATATAAGGCAATGTAAAACCTGCAACTTTGTTTTTCTTTCAAAACTGTTTTGGCTATTTTAGGTCCTCTACATTTCCATACAAATTTCAGAATCCACTTGTAAATTTCCACAGAAAAGCATGCTGAGATTTTCATTGGCATTGCATTAAATCTGTAGATTAATTTGGAGAGGATCGACATCTCAATAATTCTGAATCTTCTGACCCATGAAGAAGGTATACCTTTCCATTTACTTAGGTCTTCCTTAATTTCTCTCAGCAATGTTTTATAGTTTTCAGTGTACAAATTTTGTACTTCTTTTGTTAAATTTGTTCCTAAGTATTTTGTGTTTTTAGTGTTTTCTATGAACAGTATTTAAAACTTTTTCAATTTCTGATTGTTGCTAGCATATGGAAATATAGTTGATTTTTGTATATTGACCTATATTCTGCAACCTTGCTAAATTCACTTATTAGTTCTAGTAGGTTCTTGTTGATTTCTTTAGAAAAACAATTTTATTTCTTCTCTTCTAATCTATATACATTTATTTCTTTTATTTGCCTTATTGCATTAGCTATGATTTCCTGTTAAACTCTGAATCTAAGTGGTATGAACAAACCTTGTCTTGTTTCCAGTCTTGAGGGAAAAGCATTTAGTCTTTCACCTTTAAGTATATTAGCTATAGGTTTTCTGTGCATGTCCTTTATTAGTTAAATAAATTTCCTTTCATTCCTAGTTTGCTTTGAGTTTTAGCATGTGTGGATATAGAATTTTGCCAAATTATTTCTCTTCATTTATTGAGATAATTACATGATTTTCCTTTTTCAGTTCATAAAAATTGTGAACTACATTATTTGATAAACGAATTTCATATCCCTGGGATAAACCCTACTTGGTCGTGATGTAGTACTGTTTTAATAAATTATTGGGTTTGATGTGCTAGCATTTTTGAATCCATGTTAACAAGGGATATGGGTGTGTGAATTGAAGTTGTTTCCTTGAAATGTCTTTGTGTGGTCTTGTTAGCAGGCTAATACTTGTCTCTGACAATAGTGATAGTGAAGTTGCTCAGTCATGTCCTACTCTTTGCGACCCCATGGACTGTAGCCCACCAGGCTCCTCCATCCATTGAATTTTCTAGGCAAGAGTATTGGAGTGGGTTGCCATTTCCTTCTCCAGGGGATCTTCCTAGCCCAGGGATCGAAACCAGGTCTCCCACATTGTGGGAAGACGCTTTACTGTCTGAGTCACCAGGGACAATATCTGCCTTCAAATTGTGTGTTTGGACTATTTACTATAATTATTGATAGGATTGAATTTAAATTTACCACTTTTCTAGTTGTTTTCTATTTGTCTCATCTGTTCTTTGCTTTTTCCCCTTGTCCTAACTTCTTTTGGATTAATTTGAATACTTTCTATGACTTTATTTTATCTGTATTTGCTTATTAGCAAGACATCTTTGGCTTTTTTATTATTGCTGTAAAGTTCATATATATACATCTTTAACTCATCATAGTCTACCTTACGTAATATCATGACAAACCCTGGGGCTTATTGCTGTGGCTTCTCTCGTTGCAGAGCACAGACTTTAGGCATGTGGGCTTCAGTAGTTGCAGCACACAGACTCAGTAGCTGTGGCTTGTGGGCTCTAGGGTGTGAGCTCTGCAGGTGCGGTGCACAGGTTTAGTTGCTGCGTGGCATGTGGAACCTTCCTGGACCAGGGAAGTCCTCAGGCTGCTTTCTAGGTTTCTCTTTGTTTTACTGGTCCTCAACAACCTCATTTTGATGTGCACTGGTGCTTTTATTTTATTTCTTTGACTTAGGATTTATTGTGTTTCTTGGATCTGTGACTTTATACTTTTCATCAAATTTGGAAATTTTTGGTCATTATTTTGTCAAATATTTATTCATCTCTCCATCTTTCTCCTCCCCTTTTGAGACTAACTACATATATGCTGTGCTGAATAACATTCCTCAGTCCAAAGGCGCTTTACTCTTCTTTTCCTCCAGTCTTTTATCTTCCTGTGCTTGATTTTCAATAATTGCTAGTGCTGTTTTCATAGCAGTAGTTTACTAACCTTTTCTTTAGCAGTGTCCAGTCTGCTGTTAGTCCCATCCAGAGTGTCGTTCATTTTAGACATTGTTGTTGTTGTTGATTCTAGCAGTTTGATTTGGGTCTCTTTTATATTTTACATCCTTCTTCTTATCATGCTTGTACTGCCTAGTTGAATATCTCTAGCCAAATATATCATCTGTATCTTTTCTGGGATGTTTTTATTAATTTTTCCTCACTAAAGATTGTATTTTCCTGCTTTTTTAATATCTCAAATGGCATTTTTCATTCTTTTTAATGACTGAGTAATATTTCATTATATTTGTATACCACATCTTTATCAGCGGTATTCCTCTGTCAGTGGAATACCTCCCAATTTTTGACTGGATGCCATTGTGCTAGAGGTTTTGTATTCCTTTACATATTTGGGGGTTTTGTCCTGGGATGCAGCTATATTATTTGAAAAGTTTGATCCTTTCAAAACTTACTTTTAAGCTTTGTTGGACAGGTGCAGAACAGCCTTTAATATAGGGGTTATTTGGCCCTACTACTGAAGTAAGAACCTTCTGAAGACTATTCAAGGCTCTATGTGTTGGGAGGTCTTTCCATTCTACCTGATTGGAACATAAATGATTCCTGGCCTGTATGACTCCAAGTTGTATCCTGTTTATTATTTTCCAGTGATTCTCCAACCTTGGTAGTTTTCTCACATACTGAGTACTGATCAGTACTCAGCTAAAGATCCAAGTTTTTCTCTAAAGCTCTTTCCTCTGGTTTTCACCATCAAAATGCTGGTGCCTTCACCTCCCAATTTTCAGATTCTGTTCCCTCAGCTCAAAGAGGTAGCTGATTTCAGTTTGTGTTCCTTCTCCTTATGCTTTTAGGCTGCAAAATCTCCTACAGCCAGGGACAATCAGGACTCAGGCTGTTTATTTTCTTTCTGAGAAACTGCTGTGCTGCACAACCTGCAGTCTATAAACTATTACGTCACACAGTTTGTTCAGTTTTTAAGTTATCTTAGGTGGGAGACTAGTTCTGGTCCCTGTTATGCCATCTTTGCTGATAACAGAAGTCATACCATAAGTTTTTTATTTCCTAATATTTTCTGTTTTAAAAAATGTATTTATTTATTATTGTTTGGTTGTGCTGGGTGATCTTCTTTGCTGCCTGGGCTTCTCTCTAGTTGTGCTGCTTGGGCGATTCATTGCAGTGGCCTCTCTTGTTGTTAAGCGTGGGCTCTAAGGCTTGCAGGCTTCAGTAGTCACAGCAAGCGAGCTCAGTAGTTGCAGTTCCCAGACTCTAGAGCATAGGCTCAACAGTGGTGGTGCATGGGCTTAGTTGCTCCACGGCATGTGGGATCTTCCCGGATCAGGGATCAAACCCATGTCTCCTACGCTGGCAGGAGGATTCTTTACCACTGAACCACCAGGGAAGCCCCCTAATATTTTCTTAATTAACTAAACCATCCACATTAAAATTTTTTGAATCATTTCACGAGATAGATGAAGTTTAAAAAGTGGTGAAAATAAACCAAAAAAAGACATCATATGGATATTATATGTTTGAATTGTTGGTAATGATTTGGGCAAAATGTAACATTTTATTGTATTTTAACTTTATATATTTTATACATAAAATTATAAATAAATAAATTATTTTAAATGTTAAAAAAAAAATGTGGGAAAAGAAAAAAAAGGCCTAAAACCGACAATTGAGAAGTGAAAAAAATAATCAAGATTTTTTTTGCCAAAATACAGTGCCAGCTAATCATTAAGCTACTTACGTAACACCTCAAAGGCTTTTAGAAAACACATCAAAATTTCTTTTGCCTGGCAAATCCCATGGATGGAGGAGCCTGGTGGGCTGCCGTCCATGGGGTCGCGAAGAGTCGGACACGACTCAACGACTTCACTTTCACGTTTCACATTCATGCGTTGGAGAAGGAAATGGCAATCCACTTTAGTGTTCTTGCCTGGAGAATCCAGGGACCGGGGAGCCTGGTGGGCTGCCGTCTATGGGGTCGCACAGAGTCGGACACGACTGAAGCAACTTAGCAGCAGCAGCTTGATTTTACAGCTTCAAGTATTAAGCACATTGTAGATCTAGCAGCTTTTTAAAAACCTAACCTTCAATTGCAGTTTTGCTCTTAAGTAAAATTTGACAAACTTGCTTTAAATTATGGAAGGCATTAAGCATAAAACTAAATTTTCAAGTAGTCAGTTTTTACTGGAATGAAGCCAAAAACAAGTAGGATCATTTTCCAGCACAAGTTACAGAATGACAAAGCAGAGATGGCAACTCAGAAGAAATTATTCTGAAAGAAAATTTTCAAAGTGAAAAAATACATTTTTCCCTGTATATTTTTTTAATCACCTCAGATGAGTTATCTCACATTTTCCAAACAGAAAAGTAATCATCTCTAGGTTGGTAAAAGGCACACACAAAAAAAATTGACCAAAAAAAAAAAAAAAAAAAGGCATGACAAAAAGTTTGAAACAGTTTTTGTATAGTATGGTGTAGCCAATAAGGGACTGTAATACAGTGACCTCTCCAGATAGTAATCACCTAAAAGCTATATGGTCAGCATTCCCGTTAAATGAATGGAATGAGCCCACAAGACTAGTGATGAAAGTAGAAATGTTATTACACAAGGGCTTCAGTGGGCTGAGGATGTGGTTATTATCCTCCACTAATTGCCCAAGAATAAAATCGCAAGCTCTGCTCCTTTTTGAGGCTCCTAATGATCCCCATAGATTTTACCTCCTTGTAATTCCCTCCCATTGTGGGTGGAGTGGACCTAGTGTCTTGTTTCTAATGAATAGAATATGGCAAAAGTGATGTCCTATCTGAGATTAGATTACAATACACAATGAAGTCCATCTTCATCTCTCTCTTGATCTCTTATATTACTTACTCATTCTGATGAGAGAGACTGCTATGCTGTAAACTGCCCAATGGATAGGTCTAGGTGACAAAGAAGAGAGGGCAGCCTCCAGTCAACAGCCAGTGAGGAACTGAAGCCATTAGTGCAATGCTCTGAGAGGAACTAAATCCCCACCCCCCCCCAACATCTTCCTGTGTGCGATGGATGTGGATCCAGGTCTAGTCAAGCATTAAGAAGACTGTAACAAAAACCAACACTTGACTGCACACTTGCAAGAGCCCCAGAGTCAGAAGACCAACTAAGCCATACCCAGCTCCTAACCCACAGACTCTGTGTTGTTGTTTTAGTCACTAAACTGTGTCTGACTCTTTTGCAACCCCGTGGACTGTAGCCTGCCAGACTTCTTTGTTCATGGGATTTCCCAGACAAAAATACTGGAGTAGGTTGCCATTTCCTTCTCCAAGGGATCTTCCCGACCCAGGGGTTGAAGGATGTGTCTGCTGCATTGGCAGATAGATTCTTTACCACTGAGCCCCCTGGGAAGCCCTCACAGACTCTGTGAGTTATACTTAAAACAGCTATTATAAATATACTCCGTACTTTCACAAAGGTAGAGGGAAGTACAAGCATGATAAGAAGACGGGCGTAAAATGTAAAAAAAACACCCAAATCAAACCTCTAGAGATAAGCAACAACAATATCATCTAAAAAGAACAACACTCTGGATGTGATTAACAACAGACTGGACACTGCTGAAAAAAATATTAGTAAACTTGAAGATATAGCAATTTAAATTATTCAAAATGAAATGAATCTATGAGATAATAAAATTTCAAACCACTGTTCATTGTTTCAAACCCCTAAGTGGTGATTTGTTAGGCAGCACTTTTTGTTTATTATTGTTTTAGATAACTAATACAGATTCCATTTGAAAAATATTAACTTACCCTTAGCTCAAATCTCTCTCAAAGAAGAAATGTTCATCTGAGATTTATCCCTTATTCAGTTAAGATAGTTATTACCCAGAAAAATTTTAGAAACTTGCCTAATGATTGTGTCATGAGCTCACTTTTGAGTTTAGAAATTAAAGAATTGTAGTTTCCAGTCACACTTTTAACAAGTCATAGCTATCTTATTAGCTCTCTGCTAATCAGATAAATAGTATACTCCTAACTCTGTAGTGGGCTTCCCAGGTGGCTCGGTAAAGAATCTGCCTGCCAATGCAGGAGACACAAGAGTCGCAGGTTTGATCCCTGGGTTGGGGAGATCCCTGGAGAAGGAAATGAAAACTCACTCCAGTATTCTTGCCTGGGAAATCCCATGGACAGAGGAGCCTGGTAGGCTAGAGTCCATGGGATTCCAAAAGGGTCAGACACAACTTAGTGACTGAATAACAACAACAAACTATGTAGCAACTACCTTCAATTTTGGAAATAAGTACTCTGTAGTAGAAATTATCAGAGCTGAGGATTTTAATAAATGTATGTTATTTAATTAAACCATTTTGAGAAAGCTGAACATGAGAACAGACAATTCAATTGGCAGATTTCATAAATAGTTAATTTGAGAAATTATTCTTAAATTGGTGGGGACATAGATGTTTTATTAGTTATTTTAAAATCTTTATTTTTATACACCATTTGGTTTCTATGATATTTCATAATAAAAATATGGTTTTAAAACCTGCCTTTTTCTGATATTAAAAACCGGCTGAAAGTTCAAGTTTGAAAAGGTGCACATGGAAGTCATCTGAAAAAATGATACGGCCTTTCAAGCTTCTATTATGTTTAACATATTTTAATTAATTCTCCTAAAATTATGTAAGTTATCAATTTATAAGAATCAGTTACTCAGATCCTCCAGAGTTAATTAATCCTCTAGGTTTGGGGTGATAAGGGTGAAAAACAAAAGTTAAATAGAAGCCCACAAAATCAGAAAAAGAGGAATTACTCCTACAGTTACTACCTTTTTCATCCTCTACAGACTTAAACACCTTCCCATACAGACTGATGCTTTACTGTTTCTCAAATGTTCGGTCAGAACTCCAAAGGCCACCTTTGACACTGGTATTATAAACCCCTGTATGCCTTTACTAGTCATCTGCATTTTCACTATTAGAACTCATATCCAATTATATCATTCATTGAGAACCAGTAATGTGTGCTACCACTTTAAGGTTTGGAATCAGATTAAACATTCAACTCTGTTGAGAAGTCTGGTTTGTTTTATAATTGGATGCCTTTCCAACTTTTGTTTATAGCACTTTTATAAATTAATGCCATTTTTCATTCTTTTAAAATTATGTCTATTTTTCATTCATTCAGCAAATATTTATAGGCCTTTTACTACATATCTGGAACTGTTCAGGATAGGAATGCAGCAGTAAAGAAGACAGACAAGATTAGTCTTTATGAAGTATATATTCTACTTGGGGGAGGAGTGGGAGTGGCAAGTACTAGACAGGCAAAATAAATCACCAGGTTGAAATTTTGCTTGACATAGTATTTTTCATTATTAAATAATATATTGTTAGATATAATATATTATTATATATTAATTGTTAATGATGTAATTATTGTTATATATACTATTAATATATTATAGTTTTTTATTATTTAAGGATTCCTATATATACATCTATATATTACTCAGTTCAGTTCAGTTCAGTCGCTCAGTCGCGTCCGACTCTTTGCGACCCCATGAATTGCAGCACGCCAGGCCTCCCTGTTCATCACCAACTCCTGGAGTTCACTCAGACTCACGTCCATCGAGTCAGTGATGCCATCCAGCCATCTCATCCTCTGTCGTCCCCTTCTCCTCCTGCTCCCAATCCCTCCCAGCATCAGAGTCTTCTCCAATGAGTCAACTCTTCTCATGAGGTGGCCAAAGTACTGGAGTTTCAGCTTCAGCATCATTCCTTCCAAAGAAATCCCAGGGCTGATCTCCTTCAGAATGGACTGGTTGGATCTCCTTGCAGTCCAAGGGACTCTCAAGAGTCTTCTCCAACACCACAGTTCAAAAGCATCAATTCTTCAGCGCTCAGCCTTCTTCACAGTCCAACTCTCACATCCATACATGACTACAGGAAAAACCATAGCCTTGACTAGACGGACCTTAGTTGGCAAAGTAATGTCTCTGTTTTTGAATATGCTATCTAGGTTGGTCATAACTTTTCTTCCAAGGAGTAAGCGTCTTTTAATTTCATGGCTGCAGTCACCATCTGCAGTGATTTTGGATGCATCTCTTAATACAGGTTTGTAATAAAGTTGCAATATACTTTGTTCCCTTTTGTAAGTGTGTCAGGTTAAACCACTCACAGTTGACACTTATATATCTTATAATTAGTATCTTAAATAATAGTTTAGAAATTTCTCAAAGACAGGTTGCACTGCACTAAAAATTGAGATACATTTATATACTTAATGCCATACTTATTGAAACAGGAAGGGATTAACCCTCATCATATTCTCAAATCAAGCTAATGCCATTCGGTTTTGTCTTTTTTTTAAATAAAAGTTACATAGTTTACAATTAAATACAAAAAAAACTAACTTTGCATTGATTTGATCTTGCACTCATGAATATTTAATGAAAATTATATTTGTTTTCTTTAAAGGGGAGAAGATTCAGTTAAGAAAAACCCATACTATCCACTTACAGTTGACTGCTTTGTATTGCGCTGAAGGCATTAAGCAAAAGCAAACTGGAGATGAAAAGAATTGCCCCAAACTTTTTTCCTCTTTGATCTATGTATTGTAGCTCAAGTGACAAGGATGTGATGCCACCTTAAACACAAACGTACCCTTCCCAACCCAAACACCAAGTTGGCAGGGTAGAATGGACAGAACATTGTGTTTCTTTCCTGGCATGACATGCCAAGAAAGAAAATCTCTGCTACACAATTTCTGCATCTTCAAAATAAATCAAGTTTTCAAAGAAGAGATATTGTCACCCCTAGAAAAGTTTACCCATCAGAATAAGAAATCCTCACATGTTGTTGGTAGGAGTATCATAAAAGTCTAAAAATGCTTAAACACATAAGTAAGTGGTTCAACTTTTAGGAATGTAAGAAAATAACCTGATATTTACAAAATGATTTATGTATGGTAGTTAACAACAGTGTCGTTTATAATATTTGTAAATCAGAAACAAACTAAATGACTAATAGCAGAGATTAAGTATAGACCATCCGTATTCTGGAACTGATAATCAGATATACAAGAATATTTGAAGGTGTGAGTAAATATTCACAATATATTATTAGATTAAAAACTAATGTTACAAAGACTTCCCTGGCAGTCCGGCAGTTAAGACCCCATGCTTCTATTGCAGGGGGCAGGGGTTCGATCCCTGGTCAAGGAGCTGAGATTCCACAAGCTGTGTGGCAGGGCCAAAAAGAACGAGTGTGTTACAGAGATAAGGTCCCAGTTGTATGCGTGTGTCTTGGTTGTTGTTCAGATGAGTATGTAAATGAAATGTCAAAATATGTATTCCAAAATGTTGTTAATAGTGATTTTCTCAAGGTGGGTATTTTTTTTCTGCTTTTCTATGTTTTTCAAACTTTTAAAAATGAAAAACTGGTATTCCTTTTATCATCAAAGAAAAGAATTGCAATTTTTTTCAAATGGAGTTCTACTTTGCTAAAATTACATCATTCTTATTTCAACTTGTTCTCTCCTGATGTTACTTTCTGAGTATCTATTTACAGTCTGTACCTTTTTAATAGTATCTGTCGATGTCTGATATTTATCATGGTTTCAAAGTTATAGAGGATTATGAGCTGCTAATTTATCTCACTGTATCTGTTTAACAAGTGTTTACTAAGTTAAAATGAATACACTTATAAGGATAATTCTGAGACAGAGTTGCAAGGTGGAACTCTCCCTAATGGGAACTTGTGGGAGCTATCGATTAATATTATGCCAAATACTAACAGCAAAGCCACAGGCATGATACATTTGTTTGCAAAACAATATTTTGAGGATGCAATGCTCCAGGCCAGGAAGAGATAGAAAATGTTCCTGAAAGGAGTGTTCCATATTTCAATGTTCCATATTCAGCCAACTGAATATGGAAATGTTGGGGATGAACTCTAGGAGAAATGTGCTTGACAGGAGACCAAAGCAGCCTTTCCTGCCCTGGTTACAGCCCTCCCCCTAGAAGACACCGTAAGAAACTGGGATGCCTTTAATTATTTCTTTTTCTCCCCTTCCTTCCTCCCTTCCAATCTTCCTCCTCCCTCCCCCTTCCTTCCTTCCTTTCTTACCTTTTTAAAGTTATTTACTTTTTTTTTTGGCAACTGTATAGTAAGAAAGGTTTTTTCTCACCGCCATCCCATCCCAGCTCACAGGTTTTAAGATCTCAAGCAGGTGAAGAAGTGAAGAGTGTTTGTGCTCTGTCAAACACTCAAGACCAAGCGCAATGTATGTGCGCAGGAAAGAGTAATGGAACTGCGTTCTCTACTCCTGGGAAACAGTAGAAGCCCTCTACAAGTGGAATTAGTAAAACGATAAGAAGACCTGTGGCTCAGGAGAGAACAAGAATAGTGAGAGTTACAGATATGCACAACAGAGGCTATGTGACGGTTCATAGCCCCTGGAGACAGAGTTGAGGCACATTCCACAGACAAGTTTCATCAAAAAGCAGCTAGCTACAACTCTTGAGGGGAGGGCAATGTGCTGGCAGTGACAACAGCACCTCCTTCCATTGAGGGAACATAGAACTGAAAGCTGCAACTTGTACTTTTTCTATTCAGTGCTTTGATTTCCAGCAAGTCACGTGTTTACTAGACTTCTCTTTATTTAAAAACTGGGTAAATACTTCTTTCTCACCTTACAGGTGCCTCTTGAAATTTAGTCCGCACAAAGCTGTGCTCCAGGTACTTTTGTTTTTTTAAGAACAATCCCAAATCAGCATTTTTCATCAGTCACATTGGAACAGATTGAGAGAGAACGACCAACGTTTTCCAGTTGCCTTGTTCCCCTTTATGACCAAGCAGGAAGTTTCAGAGCAAACCTCCACCTCTCAGGAAGTGTACGTCAAACTGGGTATTGACATCCTGTTTAATACAGTCTTATATTTTTGTCCTCAATTCTGGATGCTCAGTATTTGAATTAAGATGTTTGAGTAATCTGTCCTGAAGTTGTGTTTCCTTTGACTTTCAAAAGACTCCGTATATCTGTTTTTAATGACAAATGGAGTATCTCTATGACTAATAATGATAAATGTTGAAGTTTTTCTTAGCATTAAGTGCCTATAATTATAACTATTTATTGCCCTATTCCCTACCCCTTATTCATCTGATCTCTCAAGTAGGTCCTTATTAACCACGTTCTGAGTCATTAGGTATACAGCTTCTACACTAAAAACAAGCAAATAAAACCTTTCAATGGCACATCCTGGGGCTTCCCTCCAGGACATACAATGTGATATTGAAGTAAGGGAAGTGACAGGACAGTGGTTCTGGATCTTCTAGAAACTGGCTGTAAGGCTTTGGCTAAGTTCCTTAACCTTTCTGGCTTCAGTTTTCTCACCTTAAAATGTGAGGGATGGGTTAAGTCTTAAGCACATCCTGTGCAACTGTACTGTGGGGAAGTGGAAATCTTTATCTCAGATACTGTCAAGTCATACTTCTTAAGTTAAAAAAGTTGATAAACCATAATGGAAAAAACATTTTAAAAACCAATGTACATATATGTAAAATGAATCACTTTGCTATACAGATGTAATTAACAAAACATTGTAAATCAACTACACTTCAATTTTGAAAAATTTTTAAAAAAGAATAAAGGAGAAATATGATTTTTTCTTCCTAGATGTACTGACAAGGATTTCTTATGGTTGCAAGTAATAGAAATCCAAATGAATCTTGTTAAGATACACAGATGAATTTACTAGAAAGGCATAGAAGGATCTCCCAAACCAAAGGACAGGAATTCAGCTGCACATAAGAAGCCAGGAATGTCCACAGGACTCTCCCTATCCTGTGTCTCCCACTTTTTGTACACCTACTTCACCTTACCTTTTCTCTGTAGACCAGGTTTTTTCTGCTACGCCTGATTACATGACGGAAAACAGGACACCCTAGATAGTTCTTGAATTCACAAGGTATAGGCACATGAAGAGAGACAGCTCTCGGTCCAAATGCCTTTTTATTTTATTTTTTTTCAGAAGAAGGTGCTAATCCCCTCATTAGGATAGATGCCCACCCCTGGGCTAATCAGCCGCCATCCAGGTTTGGGATTGCTTGGACTGAACGTAATAGTTGTCACCACAATCCTGAGCAGGCTGAGTAGGGAAATTTCTAGAAAGGGGATATAAGTAGAATATTCAAAAGATGCTCACATACTAAAATACCACTTTACACTATTGAAGCTTTATTTTGAAATAATTATAAATTCACAGGAAATTGAAAAATCAGTACAGGAGTTTCCACCCAGTTTCCCCCACTGGTAGCATCTTGCATAACTATAGTATAATATCAAAACCAGGAAATTGACATTGCAATCCACAGACTTCACCACTCAGACTCAGACGTCACCACTTTTACATGCATTTGTTTGTATGTGTGTATGAAAAATCTACACGATTCCATCACATCTTTGTAGATTTGTATAACTACCGCCAAAATCAAGATACAGAACTATTCCCTCACCACAAAGATCCTGTGCATAAAAACACAGCAAAATTAATTTTCAGGACGTAAATGGACTCATGTGATCCAATTCAAAACACAAAACCACTGTCACCTCGGAAGACCTCTTCATACTCCTTTGAGTTACTGCTGTCCCTTCAGAGTGAATCACATATCATGTACTCTTCAGTATCTGGCCTTTTTTGCTGAGCATTAGGTTTGTGGCATTCACTATATTGTTTTCTGTAATTATGGTTCACTCATTCTTCCACAAACTTATGTTTCTGAATAACTTTATTAGGATATGTGAGGGGCTTCCCTCATAGCTCAGTTGGTAAAGAATCTGCCTGCAAAGCAGGAGACCCAGGTTCCACTCCTGGGTCAGGAAGACCCCATGGAGAAGGAAATGTCAACCCCCTCCAGTATTCTTGCCTGGAGAATTCCATGGACAGAGGAGCCTGGAGGGCTACAGTCCATAGGGTCACAAAGAGTCAGACACAACTTAGCGACTAAACCACCATACACCATACATTTTAAGTGTATAATTTGATGAGTTTTGACATACGTACATACTATTGGCAATACCGCAATCAAGATACTGAGCATCTCTATTCTGGCAAAATATTCTATAAATTTTCAAAGCTAAAAATAGGTCTTGAAAGACATCTTAGGACTATGTTGGCTTCCAGATCCTTTGTGGAAAGTTGGAATAGGTAATATTTACTTTTCTCTATTGTTAGGCAGACTTTAATGAGAAAGATTTATATGATATATAGTCTATCAAAAAACAAATCTAGCTTCACAAGACCATAAATCTAAATAATTATTCTAAACCACCTCCTAAAGTGGCTCTGTGAAGTACTGTTATCTGTGAGAAACAAATGAGAAATCCTGATGTGAGAGAAAAACAAAATTTATGTACAAACATGCACACACCCATGCACACATGTGTGAAAGAGCTAACTAGACCAAATTTCTGGATTAACCAAAAGGTCAAAATCCACTGTAGATATAAAAATGCTGTTTAGAATGACAAAGACTAAAGAGGATTTATCTATTTTGTATACACATAAAATTTACACAGCACTATTCTTGCCTGGAAATCCATGGATGGAGGAGCCTGGTGCGCTGCAGTCCATGGGGTTGCTAAGAGTCCGACAAGACTGAGCAACTTCACTTTCACTTTTCATTTTCATGCACTGGAGAAGGAAATGGCAACCGACTCCAGTGTTCTTGCCTGGAGAATCCCAGGGACAGGGGAGCCTGGTGGGCTGCTGTCTGTGGGGTTGCACAGAGTCGGATACGACTGAAGCGATTTAGTAGCAAGCAGCATTCTTTTCTTAAATGTGTACAATGTCTATGCAGTTGTTATAATGAATGGTTTTTCACATTTATTCACCTATCCTCAAAACTTTCTTGGCAACCTTATTTAACTACCTTGGCTCATTTTGTAGAGAGTATATAAAGAATTTAGACTAAAGTTTAAGAGCAAGTCAAATGAGTAATCATGAAATTTAGTTCTTCATTTCATTACTTAGGCCATGAAGAACTGCCTCTTCATCTTCAGACCACATTTGCTCTCCAGAAGTAATAAACACAAACATCTGTGAAGAAGATGTACTAAATGAAGTGAGTGAAAATCTTTATATACCCTCTTTTGTTCTGTTCTCTTCATATAAATGATCTGAAAGGTAAGGTTCTCATTTATACAAAGATTTACCGAATTCCTCCTGCCCCAGGTACTGGGGATATAAAGACAAATAGTACAAGGTTCTATGCTCAGAGAGTTTATGCTCTAATGAACATATCTACTTAGAATTATACAAAAATCGTCTTTGTATTTTAATTAAAAGCATAGTGCTATCCATGCACTAGGTTTTTAAAGTTTTTCCTTACTGAAATGTGTCATAAAAACTAAGAAAAACAAGTTGAAAAATCTAAAAAAGTACAAAGACATCTTTATATCTAAAGAATGAATTTTATCTATATTTTATGTATTTTTCCATAAAAGTATAATATTTGGAAATGTCTATGGCATCTCATCACAGTTAAGTGTCTCTTAATCACTTAACAAATACCAATTGGAAGTCTAGCATGAGCAAGTCTTCCTAAGAGGAGAATAACCATTTCTAAAAATCTCATTTTACATTTAAAAGTCAGTTTTTAAATTAAATTAATCTGTGTCCAATATCTATATATTCTTATATCGTGGAAGCAGAGTAAATTTATAATCTCCACAAAAGTTTAAGAGCACCAGTACCCAAACCAGGCATGTCCCTAATTGTGCTTATCACACTAAAAGTCTTTCACCAAATTATTTATTAAAAATCATCAGAACTGTAGATTATACTTCTGTTGTCATATCTTTTAAATTAATGGTAGGAGTATAAACTATTCATATGTAAAAATAAGGATTTTTAACCTGAAAAGTGATCATTGTGATTAAAGACCTATTCACCGTTGATTGTGTTGGTTATATATTGTGTCTATTGCCAATATGTACTTGATCAAAGATCTCTACGTTTTAGAACAAAAAGTTTCCTATTTCTCCTCTAGTCACCTTCCAACTTCTTTGTAGACTCTTCAGGAAGCTCTTAAGCCAAGTGATTAAATTAAAAACAATGGAATTTTTTTTAAACAATGGAATTTATTTTGTACTTTACCATTGATACAGCCTCCACATATACCATCTACCCCATTCCACTCACATAAAGAAACTGCTCTTTGTGTTCCTATCAGTCGCTGAAGAGTTGAACCTGCCTCACAACCTAGCCTGGACCAAAAAGGTTCCACGTGAGGCCATTCCTGCTGTACATCGTCACAGTGAGGATCTGTAACGAAGAAAAGAAGGATCAAAAGACTGTAAAGCCAGAACAAGGCAATTTTTAACAAAAGAAGGAAACTATAGTTGGCATACTGTATTCTGGCAAACTTAATATTAGTATCAGGAAAATGTCTAGACTGGATTTTCACTGGTGATTTGAGAGCTCTTAAGGAGGAGACGTTGATCACTTATAGCCAGCCTGAGTTTACCCGAAAAAGTTACACTACACTATTTCTTTCTCAGAGGGTATTGGTAGATTGGTAGTCAAGGAGAATGCAATACAAAGAGCATAAAACATTGAAGTCCTTTTGGAGAAGATGAAAAACTGTGGATTAGTTATGACAGTTAGATTTTGTTTGAAGGACTTAGACCTAAGGAAAGCAGATAAATGCTCTCTTGGACAAGTCCTTCAGTTATGCTGCTGGGTTCTGTCACAGACTGCATCACACTTAACATTTTTATTAATGATTTAGATAGAAACTTATATGTAATTAAGTGTGTAGATTACATGCAGTTAAGAATTGTTAATGTGCTCATTGACATTAAAGAGTCATTTAATAAACCTAGTTGTAAAAGCCAGTGTTTCAATGAAAAATCAACTTTATAATTATAGTTCAGGTAAACATGTCCTTCAGTCATATTTGGAAAAACAAAAATTTAACAGACTACAATCATGTTAATTAAAATTCAGTGCTTACAGGGAATTCAGCTGGGTGCTCTGTGATGACCTATAGGGGTAGGATGAGGGCAGGTGGGACGAAGGGAGTCTCAAGAGGGGGAGGATATCTGTATACTTACAGCTGATTCTCATGGTTGTACAGCACACATTAACACAACATTGTAAAGCAATTAACCTCAAAAAAAAAAAAATCCAGTGCTTAGAATCAGAGGAATATTGGCTCTACCTACTCTTGCTTGATCCACTCACACAACATTTTCAAATTAACACTGATAAACCAAAGTTTTCCATAGGAGGCCAACCAAGGTAATAGGATTTGGAACTATTCTATTAAGCTGGTGAAGAAACGGGTTGTTTTGGGAGAGAGTGGGGTCAAGACATGTTCATGTATCTGAAGGAGAGTTATATGGCAGATGTTAAACTTAATATTTGTGACTTTAAAGGACAAAGCCAGGCCAATGCACAAAAACCAAATGTAGGCAAAGTTTAGCTCAAACTTTCTAGCCATTAGGATGTGGGCTACTTTGGGGGTGTGGTAGACTAATGGCCCCCAAAGATGTTAATCCCTGGAGTCTCTGCATCTATTGCCATAAAAAGCAGAAGAGACTTTGTAGATCCAATCAGTTAAGGAAATTATTCTGGATTACCCAGATGAGTCCACTGTAATTACAATGGTCTTTAAAAGATGAAAGAAGCAGAAAAATTGAAGAAAATATGACAGTGGAAGCAGTGGGTCAGGAAGGAAAGTGTGAAGATGCTATGTCAATGGATTTGAAAATGGAGGAAGGGTCCATAAGCTGAAGAACACAGGCAGTCTCCACAGGTGGAAAAGGCAAGGAAGCGAGTTCTACACCAGAGCCTGTGGGGGGAACTCAGCCGGACCAGCACCTTGATTTTGGCCCCATCTTCACGACCAAGACAGTCATGATGATGTGATCACTAATCTAGAACCAGACATCTTGGAATGTGAAGTCAACTGGGCCTTAGAAAGCATCACTACGAACAAAGCTAGTGGAGGTGATGGAATTCCAATTGAGCTGTTTCAAGTCCTGAAAGATGATGCTGTGAAAGTGCTACACTCAATATGCCAGCACATTTGGAAAACTCACCAGTGGCCACAGGACTGGAAAAGGTCAGTTTTAATTCCAATTCCAAAGAAAGGCAATGCCAAAGAATGCTCACACTACCACACAATTGCACTCATCTCACACGCTAGTAAAGTAATGCTCAAAATTCTCCAAGCCAGGCTTCAGCAATACGTGAACCGTGAACTCCCTGACGTTCAAGCTGGTTTTTGAAAAGGCAGAGGAACCAGAGATCAAATTGCCAACATTCGCTGGATCATGGAAAAGCAAGAGAGTTCCAGAAAACATCTATTTCTGCTTTATTGACTATGCCAAAGCCTTTGACTGTGTGGATCACAATAAACTGTGGAAAATTCTGAGAGAGATGGGAATACAGACCACCTGACCTGCCTCTTGAGAAATCTGTATGCAGGCCAGGAAGCAACAGTTAGAACTGGACATGGAACAACAGTCTGGTTCCAAATAGGAAAAGGAGTATGTCAAGGCTGTATATGGTCACCCTGCTTATTTAACTTCTATGCAGAGTACATCATGAGAAACGCTGGACTGGAAGAAGCACAAGCTGGAATCAAGATTGCTGGGAGAAATATCAATAACCTCAGATATGCAGATAACACCACCCTTATGGCAGAAAGAGAAGAGGAACTAAAAAGCTTCTTGATGAAAGTGAAAGAGGAGAGTGAAAAAGTTGGCTTAAAGCTCAACATTCAGAAAACGAAGATCATGGCATCCGGTCCCATCACTTCATGGGAAATAGATGGGGAAACAGTGGAAACGGTGTCAGACTTTATTTTTTTGGGCTCCAGAATCACTGCAGATGGTGATTGCAGCCATGAAATTAAAAGACACTTACTCCTTGGGAGATAAGTTATGACCAACCTAGATAGCATATTCAAAAGCAGAGACATTACTTTGCTGACTAAGGTCTATCTAGTCAAGGCTATGGTTTTTCCTGTGGTCATGTATGGATGTGAGAGTTGGACTGTGAAGAAGGCTGAGCGCCGAAGAATTGATGCTTTTGAACTGTGGTGTTGGAGAAGACTCTTGAGAGTCCCTTGGACTGCAAGGAGATGCAACCAGTCCATTCTGAAGGAGATCAGCCCTGGGATTTCTTTGGAAAGAATGATGCTGAAGCTGAAACTCCAGTACTTCGGCCACTTCATGCGAACAGTTGACTCATTGGAAAAAACTCTGATGCTGGGAGGGATTGTGGGCAGGAGGAGAAGGGGACGACAGAGGATGAGATGACTGGATGGCATCATGGACTCGATGGACATGAGTCTGAGTGAACTCCAGGAGTTGGTGATGAACAGGGAGGCCTGGCGTGCTGCGATTCATGGGGTCGCAAAGAGTCGGACATGACTGAGCGATTGAACTGAACTGAACTGAACTGAAACTCATTTTGGACTTCTGACTACTGGAATTGTAGGATTGTATTTTTGTGTTGTTTAAGCCACTAAATTCATGGTAATTTGTCACAGGACAAGAGGAAACTGATGCAGGAGATAATGAGCTTTCATCATCACAGGTACAGCAGTAGAGCTGAACTGTTTTGTTCTGGGGCATTGAGAATTACGGAAAGGACTGGACTAGAATTATCTATAAAGTCTTTTTCCACTTGAACTGAGGTATCTTTTTTCATTTTTGGAATATTTTCCCACAACTTAAACAATAACCTCTTGATCATAACCCCCAAATTCATATCTCTAGCTCTAATTTCTCTCAGTTTCTAGCTCCACATATCTTATTTGCTGACATTTTAATTTGGACATCCTGAAATACCTTTAAAACCAATAATGCCTCCGGAATGAAAAATAAGGGGATTGAGAGTTTAGAATATGGACAGATAAATGTGGTCTTTCCAAGAAAGAGGAACAATAAAGCCAGGCTGCCTTCCATGAATGAACCAAACTCAGCAAAATCTGCCATGAAGAATTCTGATGACAAAGTTTCAAGTGCTTTGGTGCAGTAAACTACACAGAGGCTTTTAAACCTCAAAGAAAATAAAGCTAAAATGTTTTCCCTGAAGTTATACTTCTTAAAATTTTTTAAAAATATTTATTCTTCACAAGAAAAAATAGACTAAATACTATCTGGACCTGATATGCATGTCTTCAGCCATCTCTCTCAGGGCTGAGTCCAGTGAAATGACAGACAATAAGCATGAGTTAAAACTGCAGGAAGCCATGTCCTACATTGGTATAGAATGAAGGCTCTGAAGTCTGCCTAAAATAGAGTCATATTTACTGGGTGGGTAACCTTAGACAAGCTGGTTAACCTCCTTTACCTCAGTTTCTTCTATAAAATTCAGATAAACAGATTGTCTACTTCATAGGGTTGTTATAAAAATTATGGGAGATAATACAAAATAAAGTGCTCAGAACACTGATGGCACGTATCAAGTGTCCAATAAACATTAGATTTTTTTTTAAAGGAAGACTTAAAATGGAAAGCTTTTGACATCAACTCAAAGGTAGATTCTAGTTTCCAAGTGGCATTTGTTGGCATACAAGATTTAATACAAGGATACATTGGCATTTTCCCTTGGCAGCCTGACTCATCTTGGTCCCTAATTACTGCCCTCGTAGGGCATCATTTTTGGTGTCCTAATTTCCTGACTCATTTTGGTGCTTGACTTGATGTCAACATTCTCTCTGACATCCCAATGACTAATGCTGAGCATACCACAACTCCCTTCTGGTTCTTACCTTACCTGCTTTACTCTGGCGACCTGACCCACCTGTTCTTCAGGGCTTTCAGGAATGCATCACTCCAGTAGCCCTCTACTGCCTTCACCTTTCATCCATTTTAATAGTGCAACATTCCAGCTCTGACCTCAGCTCCAAAGGACTCTTTGATGGTTTTGGAAAGTTGTTAGGAAAAAGAGTTGAAATTGAGGGAGAGGCTTGGAATATAAGTGCTTCTGTGTCTCTGTATCTTATTGACTAAAGTGTCTAATATGTGTCATTAATGATTAAATTGGTCATGCTTTTAGGACTATTATTTTTTTCAAAAAATAGATACAATAGAAAAAATTGGCTAGCTTATAGACTAACTATATTCTCTTATCCAAATCAGAGAATATGCTAGAGAGTAAGTCCATAGAACAGGCACCACTATCCACTTGGTGGCACCTGAATTGTAAATGTCATGGCTCACAGAAAATAATAAATTTTCATAAGGTTGGCCCTACCAAAATTAAACCTATAACATGACCACAAAAAGTCATTTTAAAGTGGTGTCCAGTGATCAATGCAATAATGTAGGAAAAGGAAAAGCATCAATATTGATTGTAAAGGTAAAGCAAAAGAAATAAGTGGTTATGGGAATAAATGGTCACAGTATAAGTTGTGAACAAAAGACAAATTTGTTGAAAAATTAATATTTATATAGCACTTTACAATATACTTTTTTGAATAGTATTACAATACTGATGCTGGTTATACATTGTACACTTTCATTGTACAATAAGAACATTGTTCTTATTTTAAAGAATTTTTGGAAAGACAAGAATTTAATAGACTAAATTAAGGGAGGGGGAGGTTAGGTGATTTGCTCACGTTGACAACTTAGAAAGAGGCAGAACCGGTACTTAATTACATCTGCTCTGATTCCAAGTTCTGGACTTTCCCCATTATATCATGCTGCTTTCCTAGCACATGGACTACATTTACAAATATATTGAAAAACTATCTAAATAATCTTTTAAAACCTCCATTCTTACGAATCTTCAAGAAGAGAATACGTTTTACATGATTTTATCCAGTGGGTAAGCAGACTCTTTAGGCGTAATCATCTTGAGGTTCTTTTTAATTTTTGATGACTATCAGCCTACTTCTCACAAAAGTTTGTGACTTATGATATCCACCCCACACGTATATATTAACAGAGGCGGCCAGAGCATCTGCTCTGAAAGGTATCATTCAATCAAAGGCAGGCCTGTGTAGGTGGCTAGGTAGGTAATCGTCTTACTAGGTCATAACCGTCTGACCAGGCCACAATTCATAACCTCACAAGAGGTTGGGTTGTCAACGTGTTCAGGGCCTTTCAGCTCCCCTACCTGCCCTAACCCCACCCCCGCCCCCAGCGACCCAGCGACCCAGCCTCGCTTGCTGCCCCGACTTCTGAAGATTTGCTGGGGGGAAAGGCAGAGTTAAGCTTCTGCAGTCTTTGGCGAGAGCCATTCCATATGCAGAAATCCTGTCCTAAAAGAACGGTGACCTGAAGAGATCTGCAGGTCTCTTGGGGGCTCACAGTCACCCTCCAGGGTCGGGGCCCACGCCAGAGGCCTGGCCCTGCGGGAGCTGGAGCTACGCATCCCCGCAGACCGCCCGGCTTGGTTGGCGCGGAGCGAGGGCCCCTGTCGCCCGGCGGCGGCTGCCGGGAGCCGCGAGATGCGCGAGTCCGCGGCTCAAGAGGAGCGGCGGGCTCTGGGGAGGGCAGGGAGGATGGCAAGGCCAGCGGAGCAGTGGCGGCCCCGGGGCAGGATGCGAGGACCGCGTTTAGGGCGACCCAGGCGCGAGAGGTGAGCGCCGGGCCCGCGGGGAGCGCAGCCGCGCCTCCCACCCGGGGTGAGTAGCCAAGTTCTTGGGTTAACGCAGGGCAGAAAACAAAACTGATGTGCTGAGAACAACCAAGGAATGCCTTTATTCCGCAAGAGCGTCAGAAGACTCCTCTCTAGACTCACTTTCTAATTATAAAAATCCTTAATGGTAGAGGCCCGGCTGGGGTCTTAACACCACTTGTTCCCAAACCTCTTGCTGAAGCACAGTGCTCATCTCTAGAGTTGACTTCTCTTCTTAACAACCTCTGTTTTGGTTGGTTGGTTTGTTGGTATAAATTCAGCCCGTGGTCCAGCTCTTTTTTTCCTCACACTTAATGTCTTGTTTTATAGGCCCCTAAGATGCTGTGGTGGAGAGTGTAGTCAGCCTATGATATACAATCAACAAAAAAATGTCTGTTGAATTAAAACTTACTTTTTAAATTGCCCACAGTGTAGTCATCTTATTAACAATATAATGTTAAATATTTGCTGTTATTCAGTTGTGTCTGACTTTTGGCGGCTCCATGAACTGTAGCAGGCCACGCTTCCTTTTCCTTCACCATCTCCCAGAGTTTACTCGAACTCATGTCCACTGAGTCAGTGATGCCATCTAACCATCTCATCCTCTGTCTCCCCCTTCTCCTCTTGCCTTCAGTCTTTCCCAGTATCAGGGTCTTTTTCAGTGAGTCGGCTCTTCACATCAGATAGCCAAACTATTGGAGTTTCAGCTTCATTCAGCACCAATCCTTCCAATGAATGTTCAGGGTTGATTTCCTTTAGGATTGACTGGTTTGATCTCCTTGCTGTCAAAGGAACTCTCAAAAGTGTCTTCTCCAGCACCACATTTCAAAGGCATCAATTCTTTGGCGCTCAGTCTTCTTTATGGTTGAACTATCACATTTGTATAGGACTACTGGAAAAATTATAATTTTGACTGTATGGACCTTTGTCAGCAAAGTGCTGTCTCTGCTTTTTAATATGCTGTCTAGGTTTGTCATAGCTTTTCTTCCAAGGAGCAAAAATCTTTTAATTTCACGGCTGCAGTCACTGTCTGCAGTGATTTTGGAGCCCAAGAAAAGAAAATATGTTGTTTCCCCGTCTATTTGCCATGAAATGATGGGACTGGATGCTATGATCTTAGTTTTTTAAATGTTGAGTTTTAAGCCAGCTTTTTCACTCTTCTCTTTCACCCTCTTCAAGAGGCTTTTTAGTTCCTCTTCGCTTTCTGCCATTAGAATGGTATCATCTGCATAGCTGAGGTTGTTGATATTTCTTCTGGCAATCTTGATTCCAGCTATGAGTCATCCAGCCTGGCATTAGGTTTAAAACAGAATATAAGATGTAGCTATTTTGTGCATGCTCAGTTGTTTCAGTCGTGTCCAACTCTTCACAGCCCCATGGACTGTATCCTGCCAGGCTCCTCTGTCCATGAGATTTTCCAGGTGAGAATATTGGAGTGGGTTGCCATTTCCTCCTCCAGGGGATCTTCCCAACCCAGGGATCAAACCCACATCTCTTGCATTGGCAGGCAGGCTTTATCACTGAATCACCTGGGAAGCCTCAGTCATTAGGGCAACACAAACCAAAATTACAATGATACTACTTAATACTACTTCAAACTCACTGGGATGTCTCTTATTTTTAAAAAATAATAGTAAATGTTGGTGAAGATGTGAAGAAATTGGAATTCTCATGCATGGCTGGGGTTTGTAAAATGGTACATACTGGGAAACAATATGGCAGTTCCTCAAAAAATTAAACAGAATTGTCATCAGTTCAGTTCAGTCGCTCAGTCGTGTCCTACTCTTTGTGACCCCATGAATCGCAGCACGCCAGGCCTCCCTGTCCATCACCAGCTCCCGGAATTCACTTAGACTCACGTCCATCGAGTCAGTGACGCCATCCAGCCATCTCATCCTTTGTTGTCCCCTTCTCCTCCTGCCCCCAATCCCTCCCAGCATCAGAGTTTTTTCCAATGAGTCAACTCTTCACATGAGGTGGACAAAGTACTGGAGTTTCAGCTTCAGCATCATTCCTTCCAAAGAAATCCCAGGGCTGATCTCCTTCAGAATGGACTGGTTGCATCTCCTTGCAGTCCAAGGGACTCTCAAGAGTCTTCTCCAACACCACAGTTCAAAAGCATCAATTCTTCAGCGCTCAGCTTTCTTCACAGTCCAACTCTCACATCCATACATGACCACAGGAAAAACCATAGCCTTGACTAGACGGACCTTCGTTGGCAAAGTAATGTCTCTGCTTTTGAATATGCTATCTAGGTTGGTCATAACTTTCCTTCCAAGGAGTAAGCGTCTTTTGATTTCATGGCTGCAATCACCATCTGCAGTGATTCTGGAGCCCAGAAAAATAAAGTCTGACACTGTTTCCACTGTTTCCCCGTCTATTTCCCATGAAGTGATGGGACCAGATGCCATGATCTTTGTTTTCTGAATGTTGAGCTTTAAGCCAACTTTTTCACTCTCCACTTTCACTTTCATGAAGAGGCTTTTAGTTCCTCTTCTCTTTCTGCCATAAGGGTGGTGTCATCTGCATATCTGAGGTTATTGATATTTTTCCCACCAATCTTGATTCCAGTTTGTGCTTCTTCCAGCCCAGCGTTTCTCATGATGTACTCTGCATATAACTTAAATAAGCAGGGTGACAGTATGCAGCCTTGACATACTCCTTTTCCTATTTGGAACCAGTCTGTTGTTCCATGTCCAGTTCTAACATCACTTCATGGCAAATAGATGGGGAAACAATGGAAACAGTGACAGACTTTATTTTGGGGGGCTCCAATCCATTGCAGATGGTGACTGCAACCGTGAAATTAAAAGACACTTGCTCCTTGGAAGAAAAGCTATGACCCCCCTAGACAACATATTAAAAAGCAGAGACAATTTTTTGCCAACAAAGGTTCTTCTAGTCAAAGCTATGGTTTTTCCAGTAGTCTTGTATGGATGTGAGAGTTGGACTATAAAGAAAACTGAGCATTCAAGAACTGATGCTTTTGAACTGTGGTGTTGGAGAAGACTCTTAAGAGTCCCTTGGACAACAAAGAGATCAAACCAGTCCATCCTAAAGGAAATCAGTCCTGAATATTCATTGGAAGGACTGATGCTGAAGCTGACGCTTCAATATTAGGCCACCTGATGAGAAGAACTGACTTAATAGAAAAGACCTTGATGCTGGGCAAGATTGAAGGCAGGAGGAGAATGGGATGACAGAAGCTGAGATGGTTGGCTGGAATCACCGATTTGATGGACGTGAGTTTGAGCAAACTCTGAGAGTTGGTGATGGACAGGGAGGTCTGGTGTGCTGCAGTTCATGGGGTCGCAAAGAGTCAGACATGACTGAGTGACTGAACTGACTGAGCTGAAAGTCTCTTTTTTTCAACTTAAAATCATATAATTCCCTCAAGCAGTAGGCCTATTTCTGTTTGAAATATTTCTTTCCACAACCTCCTGAAGAGACTCTGCAGGTGAAAAATACAGATAATTTTATTATCAAGACAGGAATTTAACATCCTTGTTATTTTGGGCTTACAGTTAGAGTGCTAAAGGCAGACTTGGCTCAACAAACATTTATCAACAAGTCACTTGTAACATATTTTATCATCTGTCTCAAAAATCTGTCTTTCCCTACTTCAGAATAGTAGAAGGGGAGGGAGTTAATCATGATGACTGAAAGGCTAATATTTACTCCATGCCTGGAGCGCATTTTATTTGATCCTTAGAACAACCCTCTGAGGAAGGCTCTGACTTCCATTACTGATCAGGAAGTAGGCACAGGATCAGGAAATAAACACAGATACACATTGTTTAGTTGCAGCTATTAAAATGCCAGAGTTAGAATTCAAACCCAAGCCTGCCTGACTTCAGGGTGTAAGTGAGAAACCATCACACAAACTGCTCTCTTATATGCTGTTGTTCTTTGCTACACTAGAAAGGAAAGGTACCTTCCTGCCTGCCTCCGTGTTGTCAGGGGGATAGTGAAGACTCAGATTTGAAATGGTGCTTGGAAGCTGCTGACTAAGCAATTTCATCCCTTGTGAATTCCATCCCTATTGTGTGTCTGGGGCTTCTCTGGTAGCTCCGTGGTAAAGAATCTGCCTGCAATGCAGGAGACCCAGGTTTGATCCCTGGATTGGGAAGATCCCCTGGAGGAGGCAACTCGCTCTGGTACTCTTTCCTGGAGAATCCCATGTACAGAGGAGCTCGGTAGGCTGCAGTCCATAGGGTTGCACAGAGTCCGACACAACTCAAGTGACTAAGCAGCAGCAGCATTGTGTGTCTGTGGTCGTGGGTTTTGGTTTTTTATTTTGTTTTGTTTTTATAAAACACTCTGCTTTCCTCCAGGAACATGTGAAAAAAAGAAGAGTGGGGGGAATGGTCCTTTTCTAGGGCCTCTGCTCTAGTTTTGGAGGAGGGTTTATGGGCTCAACCATAAACCATGGAGTATGGGCAACTCACTCCAGTACTCTTGCCTGGAAAATTCCATGGATGGTGGAGCCTGGTAGGCTACAGTCCATGGGGTTGCAAAGAGTTGGACATGACTGAGCAACTTCACTTTCACTTATGGGCTCAACAGTGCCTAGAGGGCCTATTTAAATGCATGCTTTCTTTTCTGTCTTTGGCATCCCTGCAGATAGCTGAAACAGATGAAAATATGGACATATACCATCCCTCAAATATATTATCTATATTAACTATATCTTAAAAAAAACTTTTAATTTATTTTTTAAATTTTTGGCTGTGCTGTGTCCTCGTTGCTGCACAGGCTTTGCTCTAGTTGCAGAGAGCAGATGCTTAGTCGCTCAGTTGTGTCCGACTCTTTGCGACCCCATGAACTGTATAGCCCGCCAGGCTCCTCTGTCCATGTGGATTCTCCAGACGAGAATACTGGAATGGGTTGCCATGCCCTCCTCCAGGGGATCTTCTCAACCCAGGGACTGAACCCAGGTCTCCCACGTTGCAGGCGAATTCTTTATTTTCTGAGCCACCTGGAAGCCCAAGAATACTGAAGAGGGTAGCCTATCCCTTCTCCAGGAGAACTTTCTGACCCAGGATTCAAACCAAGGTCTCCAGCATTGCAGATGGATTCTTTACCAGCTGAGCTACCAGGGAAGCCCTATATTATCTGTATCTTTATATTTTGAGCTCAAGACCTGATTATAGGCATATAATCAAAACTGTGTACAAAGAATAACTGAGAAAGGAGAGTAAGAATATTTTTCTCTAATAACTTAAATGTTGAGTAATCTCAGTTTTCCTAGTAAAAGAGATTGAAAATATATCTTTACTTCACTATAATTGTCAGTAAGTCACCTTTCCCACTTCAGTATTGGCTCAGTTGCTGATTATGGGCAAGTTTAATAGAATGTTGAGATTATACTACTGCTTTCCGGTAGGTTACTGGTTTTTAACTGCTGGGAGGAAAAAACCAGTAGAATAAATAGAATACATTCACAGCAATACGAAATTCAGCCTATAACTTTCCAACACCAAAAAAAAAAGGTAATTAAGTATTTCTTGGCTGTTTAGAACGTTTGTTATCTGTAACTGCATTTAGTACTTATGATTTGACTATTTTGAATACTGTTTGGAATCAACTGTCTTAATACTCCAGCTTGTTTGAAAAACTGGGAACGAGGTGGAGTTTTCCTCACTCTATCCTTGATCACCTTTTCTGTGGCATCTTTCTGCATTCTCCACTGTTCCAGGGACTTGTGTTCTGCCGCTGCTCTCCAGACTGCCTACTGTCCCCATTGCAGACTCATTAGCTTGGAAGCTGTCCTTTCTTTCCCCTTCGGCACTGAGCTCCTGTTTCCTGCAAGTCTTCTTCAGGTTGGTAACTGATAAACTAATTCAAAACTAACATGTTAATGGCTGACAGCTGCCTTGGGAATCTGGGGAAGCGGTTTGGGGAAGGTGTCTCCCTATGGCTTTCAGATCCCACCTGGGAAACAGATTAATTAGCTTATCTCTAAGAGGGGTCCTGTTCCTAACCAAATTAATTGACAAGTACTGTATGTTTGGAAAGCCTGTATTGTTTAAATATAAAATATTTCTTTATTAAGAGGTTATTTGCTTAGATTTGATTGTGTCTTCCATGTGGGAATTTTTTTTTTTTTTAACATCCGGATTTGAAGTGAGAATTAGGAAACTGATCCCAAAATCATATAGCAGAAACTCATCTCTTTTCTGGCTTTGTTACTATTAGATATATCCCTATATGCAGTCTTATATTAATGTTTCATAAAATAGGAATAAAATGTGGTCATATCCATAGAAATGTCATGGAAATTAATGATTATTCATTATATTATAAATATAAAATAAATAATTATAAATAAAATAATAATCTTGTGGTTTCTACAATATTACCATTTATAAATATAGCAGGTTTAAAGGATAAATTTATCCTTTAAAATGTGTATAATGTTAATTCATATCAATATTAAATCAGGATGGATAAATCTTTGGAAATGTTAGACCCTCAAAATGAATCTGCTGTAGAATTTAACTTTTGTGTATGTGAACTTATTCCCTACTTAGCAAGTCAATAAAATAAGAAAATGATTGGAACTTTAGCTCTAATTATTGGTTCTAAATCAATACTGCTGATTGATACAAACTGAGCTATAATTTTGTTTCATATATATATTTCAGTATATATATATATATTTCAGTATATATTTCAATTGCAGACCTCATGAATCTGGTTTTAAACTATAGTACCTAATTTGGATTTCTCCTTGAGGGAGTAATCGGGGGAAATTTTTGCATTGCTCTGAAAGCAGAATTGTTTTCAGATTATGTTGAAAGATTCTTGTATATTTTTACTATCATCCAGATACTTTAATTAACTTTCAATGCTTTGTGGACAATTTGAATCATATGTACTTCTTTTAGTTAAATAAAAATATTTTTGGACTATCACATGAGCATGATTAAACATTGTGCATCATTTTAGCAAACATTTTATTTGCTCATTTATTTTGCGTATGTGAATGATGAATCATAACTTTTTGACTAATCGGTAATATAGACTGAAATGTGCAGACAATGGGGTTGCTTTTTCATTATTGCATCAAACTGTAAAAATTAAATTGGGTCTATATTTTCAGAGCTTAATAAATCAGAGACAAAACTCAGAGGTAGTTTGTGAATTCTGCTTATTCTTTCCGATCCATTTTAAGTAGATTTTTCTGTTTACTTGTGAATTCTTTAAACATTTGCTGTACAATAATCACTTAGTTATTTAGCATGGATTCATTAGGTATCCTTTATAGACATAGCACTTGGTTAAAGGATATTTGAGTACAATAATCCTATTTTCTAAACCAAACCAAAGAGGACTCATGCTCAGACAAATATCTCTGGTGACTGTGCTTCTGTATCATAGAAATAAAAACTAACTAGGACAATCTCAAGCACAATGCTGCCAAATACACATTACTTAAAAAAAAATAAAGACATCTGTAAGGTAATAATCAAGTTACTTATTGAATATCAATTATATGTCAAGCACTTTGTATACAGTGTAGTGTACCTAATTTTTACAGCAACCCAGCAAGATAGGTGCAATTATTTCTATTTTATACTTGTAGAAGCTGATGTTTGGAAGTGGGAGTGAGATGGTTATGTAATTTGCCTGCTATCAAATGGCTGATCAGTGCCAGAGCTGAGTGTCAAAGTCTGATCTAACATGGCCTATGGTGTCCCAGTATCTCAGTGTATTGATACTCATGGTTAGAAAAGAATGAGGAACTCAAATATGATACTAGATGTGGGTAAAATGTTTGATAAATGAAGCAACTAAATTAAATTATGTTAATAATTTTGAAACTCTGAAATGCACTATTAATATTCACATTTTTCTTTTACTCAATAAAGGAGGCTTATTTATGAGAAACTATTGTTGAACCTTGTTTTCTAGAGTAAACCTTGTAGAATTTGTAAAAAAAGAAAGAAAGAAAGAAAGGGACGGAAAGGATGGGAAAGGGAATCAGGAGTCAGACAAGTCTGGGCTGACTATTGGGTATATGGCCTCCACTACTTAGTAGCTGTCTGACTTGAGCAAGTTGACTTAACTCCTCTGAGCCTTAATTTTCTCATGAGTAAAATGGGTTTAATAATACCTATATTGAGGGATTATGAGGACTGAATTGAGATAATACATATATAGCACTTAACACAATGCCTACACATAGTGAGCATTCAAAAAATGTCATCTGTTATTTTTTGTTGTTGTTGTTATTTTTATTATTATTTCATAGTAACAATTCAAAGAAGAGTGACATTGATATATGCTAGTAAAAATGTTATTGCTGGTGGAAATTTTTATAACATAGATCTTCTGATCTCATGTAATTCTCTTTTATCAGATTTAATAATTACTAATAAAATTATTTCTGTCCATTGAGTCGGTGATGCCATCCAACCATCTCATCCTCTGTCGTCCCCTTCTTCTCCTGCCCTCAATCTTTCCCAAGATCAGGGTCTTTTCCAATGAGTCAGCTCTTCGAATGAGGTGGCCAAAGTATTGGCATTTCAGCTTCAAAATCAGTCCTACCAATGAACACCCAGGACTGATCTCCTTTAGGATGGACTGGTTGGATCTCCTTGCAGTCCAAGTAACTCTCAAGAGTCTTCTCCAACACCACAGTTCAAAAGCATCAATTCTTTGGTGTCCATCTTTCTTTACAGTCCAACTCTCACATCCATACCTGACTACTGGAAAAACCATAGCCTTGACTAGATGGACCTTTGTTGACAAAGTAATGTTTGTGCTTTTCAATATGCTGTCTAGGCTGGTCATAACTTTCCTTCCAAGGAGTATTTAGCCAGTTCAGTCGCTAAGTCATGTCTGACTCTTTGCAACCCCATGAACTGCAGCACACCAGGCCTCCCTATCCATCACCAACTCCCGGAGTTCACCCAAACTCATGTGCGTCAAGTCGGTGATGCCATCCAGCCATCTCATCCTCTGTCGACCCCTTCTTGTCCTGCCCCCAATCCCTCCCAGGATCAGAGTTTTTTCATGAGTCAACTCTTCACATGAGGTGGACAAAGTACTGGAGTTTCAGCTTTTGCATCAGTCCTTCCAAAGAACACCCAGGACCGATCTCTTTTAGAATGGACTGGTTGGATATCCTTGCAGTCCAAGGGACTCTCAAGAGTCTTCTCCAACACCACAGTTCAAAAGCATCAATTCTTCGGTGCTCAGCTTTCTTCACAGTCCAACTCTCACATCCGTACATGACCACTGGAAAAACCATAGCCTTGACTAGACGGACCTTCGTTGGCAAAGTAATGTCTCTGCTTTTGAATATGCTATCTAGGTTGGTCATAAGTTTCCTTCCAAGGAGTAAGCGTCTTTTGATTTCATGGCTATAATCACCATCTGCAGTGATTTTGGAGCCCAAAAAAATAAAGTCTGACACTGTTTCCACTGTTTCCCCATGTATGTGCCATTAAATGATGGGACTAGATGCCATGATCTGAGTTTTCTGAATGTTGAGCTTTAAGCCAACTTTTTCACTCTCCTCTTTCATTTTCATCAAGAGGCTTTTTAGTTCCTCTTCACATTCTGCCATAAGGGTGGTGACATCTGCATATCTGAGGTTATTGATATTTCTCCTGGCAATCGATTCCAGCCCAGCATTTCTCATGATGTACTCTGCATAGAAGTTAAATAAGCAGGGTGACCATATACAGCCTTGACATACTCCTTTTCCTATTTGGAACCAGACTGTTGTTCCATGTCCAGTTCTAACTGTTGCTTCCTGACCTGCATATAGGTTTCTTAAGAGGCAGGTCAGGTGGTCTGGTATTCTCATCTCTCTCAGAATTTTCCACAGTTTATTGTGATCCACACAGTCAAAGGCTTTGGCATAGTCAATAAAGCAGAAATAGATGTTTTTCTGGAACTCTCTTGCTTTTTCCATGATCCAGCAGATGTTGGCAATTTGATCTCTGGTTCTTCTGCCTTTTCTAAAACCAGCTTGAACATCAGGAAGTTCACGGTTCACGTATTGCTGAAGCCTGGCTTGGAGAATTTTGAGCATTACTTTACTAGTGTGTGAGATGAGTGCAATTGTGTGGTAGTTTGAGCATTCTTTGGCATTGCCTTTTGGGATTGGAATGAAAACTGACCTTTTCCAGTCCTGTGGCCACTACTGAGTTTTTCAAATGTGCTGGCATATTGAGTGCAGCACTTTCACAGCATCATCTTCCAGGATTTGAAAGAGCTCCACTGGAATTCCATCACCTCCACTAGCTTTGTTTGTAGTGATGCTTTCTAAGGCCCCCTTGACTTCACATTCCAGGATGTCTGGCTCTAGGTGAGTGATCACACCATCGTGATTATCTTGGTTGTGAAGATCTTTTTTGTTCAATTCTTCTGTGTATTCTTGCCACCTCTTCTTAATATCTTCTGCTTCTGTTAGGTCCCTACCATTTCTGTCCTTTATTGAGCCCATCTTTGCATGAAACGTTCCCTTGGTATCTCTAATTTTCTTGATTAGATCTCTAGTCTTTCCCATTCTGTTCTTTTCCTCTATTTCTTTGCATTAATCACTGAGGAAAGCTTTCTTATCTCTCCTTGCTATTCTTTGGAACTCTGCTTTAGGTCTTATTTAAAAAAAGAAAATCTACAGCATGGAGAGCTGCTAAGAGAGAAGGAAGAATAACTACAGGTGGAGCAAGAGGGCATGGAACTTTTTGAAGCCAGGGATGATTGGTTTGCATTTGGATGCTGTCCATGGTGGTGGTAGGAAAATTAAATTTGATTTGAGTGATATTTAAAAGAAACAAAAAGTTTTTTTATGGCATGGATCATAAGAATTAAAAGACAATGAAGTAAGTGGTTTTACCATGAAATATAGGCATGCTTTAGAGATAAAGTAATTTGGGAGCTAATTGTATTCACAACCACCACAGCAATAAATCAGAACAAAAATGCTCCTAGAATGTAGCTGAAGACTAAATGCTATTAACAGATAAAATATTTTATCTACACATTATTGACTATAAAAAGCATTAGTAAAAATCTAAATTATTTCTGTTTTTTGGTGGTAGCCATGATGTGGAACATTTACATGTCTTCTTATAAAATTTGAAATGGTATGTTAGATGTACTTTCAGATTCGCACATGCAAATTGTGACTGTACTCTTCCTAATGATGCATTAATCTTGGATCATCTTTCATCCCAGCATGGTAAAAACCTTTGCAGATATTAAAATTCACAACCCCTCTGACAAACATTAGGTAATTAAATTCTGTGATCTCACTTGATATATGATTCGTGTGTGTGTATGTGTGTGTGTGTTCAGTTGCATCTGACTCTTTGCAACCCTGTGGATTGTAGCCCACTGGGCTCCTCAGTACATTGGATTTAGGTTGCTATTCCCTACTCCAGGGGATCTTCCCAACCCAGGAACTGAACCTGAGTCTCCTATGTCTTCTGCACTGGCAAGCAGATTCTTTACCACTGAGCCATCAGGGAAGCCCCAATATATTAATCAGTTCCTGGTTAATATGCTCTCTTACCTATTTAGAGTGAAATATTAAAATTTAAATAACAATAATGACACAAGTCACAGAGAAATACAAAGGAGTTTAAAATAACTAGGAAAACTCCTTTATTCAACAACAGAGCTCCTTTATAAATATGTGAAATCTTAAGTTTATACTAGTTCACGGTGGACCTAAGACACTGAAAATTAATTCATTCTTCAAGAAATATTTATAGATGTCTATAGTGCATCAGACACGTGCTGGAGGGGGTAATACAAAGATGCATAAATACAGCAGCACTGGCCTCTGTCCTTGAGGAGCTATGAGGGAAGCCATCAAGTAAGCAAATAATTACACTACAAAGTGACAAGTGCTATAACAGGGGTGTTTACAAAAGTGCTATCCTACTGATGCATAAGGATATTGTCACGTGAAAACAAAAAATACCTTCCTAAAAGTGATAACAATCACTTCAGAGACTCTGTTTATGATACTAATTTTTCTAAAGCATGAAGCTGTTTTTGTACAATGAAATAATGTGAGGGGCCTCACAAAATCTATGAATAAGCTGGTTCTGTGTCAAGCATCTAATTTAAACCTCTGATTTTATAGATTCGTTAACCCACCACTGAGAAAACTGAGTGCCTACCACTACCAGAAGTTTAGTGAATAGAGTTAATAGCAGAGACTAAATCTCTCTGGAGTGGGTAGCCAATACCTTCTCTAAGGATTCTTCCCAACCCAAGGATCAAACCTGGGTCTTCTGCATTGCGAGTCTTCTACTTTGCAGGCAGATTCTTTATCATCTGAGCCACCAGGGAAACCCACTGTTTAAAACATGTACTTACTTCAACCTTGTTCTTGATTCAAGAAAGGAAAAACTACTTCAAATTTCTTTAAGTTCATACAATAGAGATGCAGAAAATACAGTCCAGATTATTTCTAGTGTTTATTCGTTCATATTCCTTCACTCAAGATATATTAAATAGGGTCAGGTCTTATTTTAGGGGAGGAAGGCCTACTCCCATCCCAGGAATACTGACCTTACAAACAAGTGGATACAATGTGTTACAGCAGCTCTATAAGAGAGTAAGGACAAAAAGAAAGAGACTTTCAGCATTATGGGTTTTTGGGGGCGGGAGTACAGGAAGTGCTTCCTTGAGAAGATAATGCTTAGTCTAATATGTATTCTTAATCTGTACTTGCAAAACAAAGGCTTGGTCTATGCAATTATATCTGACTTGTACAAAATTTGGAGGCAATAGTTGCTTTTTTTCGGGCCAATTAAAGTTATGTAAGAACTTTCCTAGGTCCTGCTTATTTTGGAAATTTTAGCCTAAGTTATTGCAATTTATGTTTTCTCTGACTGTTGACACACACTAATGAGCTTTTGTTCTTGAACAGACTGGTTGCAACAGCTTTGGAATGTGTTTGTTAAGTTAAAAGACAAACAGAAACACTACAGTTCAAATTTAGCTTTCTATTAGACCTGCTACTTTGCTTGAGACTTTAAACTGTGCACAGATAATGCAAAAAACAGATAAGTGCAAGCTGCTGAGAACCTTCTGTGCTGATTGCCTTTTGGGAATCAACATTTGAATATACTTCCCAAGGTCTGAACATACAGTAGGAGTGGACTCCGGAAGATACAGGTACCTACCTAGTTGTGAAACCCATTATTATGAAGAACAGAGTCACAGCCAAGTGAAATTTTAGGCTGTCCTTGAGGACATGCATAGAAAGTTATGTTACTAATAGATGATTTGTAAGCCTGAAGCCATTCAGAAGATTCAGGCAAGATTCAGGCTAAAACAAAAACTGCTACTTTGTTAGAATACAGAGAATATGCTTTTTGTTGTGAAGCTAAGTCCTAGGAGAGTCAGAGACTAAATAAATATAGATAGCAGGTCCCAAAGAATCTTACTTTTATACTGAGTGGCAATGAGCTACCATCTGAACCAAGGTGGCAGCTGTTTAGCTGCTCAGTTGTGTCCGACCCTTCTGTGACCCCGTGGACTGTAGCCCTCAAGTCTCCTGTGTCCATGGGATTTCCCAGGGGAGAATTCTGGAGTGGGTTGCCATTTCCTACTCCAGGGGATCTTCCCAACCCAGAGATCGAGCCCACATCTGCTACATTGGCAGGCAGGTTCTTTACCACTGAGCCACGAGGGAGGCCCAAGACGCAATGATTTTCCTAGAAAAGTGAAGTGTTGCTGTTGCTATAGCATAGAAGCATCAGAGTGGTGTTTCTAGTGAGTTAGATCGGGGTCTTACAGGAACTCTGAGGAAGAACAGAACCAGCATAGGAATAGAGCTGAAATGTATGAATGGGGGTGTAACTTTGAGGGGAAGACACTAGAACAACGTATAGACAGGGTTGGGCCCAGATTGTGTTATAATGGGTGCCTGCACAGCCTTTTTTGGCCCAGCATTTTTTTAAAGGTAAAATCAAGTTAAAATGAACATGAAAGCCTAAAAGTAGAAAAGAGATCTCTTAGGCTGCAGAGATAGGCATGATTAGTCCACTCTTGGTGGAAGGGTGACTAAAAACATTAACCACTGATTTTGCTCCTACGTATAATAGAAAGGGCGGCGTGTCTATAGTAGAAAAGTAGCGAGTTCATGACGGTATGGGCTTCCCTGGTGGCTCAGGAGTAAAGAATCTACCTGCAGTGCAGGAGCTGCAGGAGACCTGGGTTCGATCCCCGGGTCGGGAAGATCCCCTGGAGGAGGACATGGCAACCCACTCCAGTATTCTTGCCTGGAGAATACCATGGATTGAGGAGCCTGGTGGGCTACAGTTCATAGGGTCACAAAGAGTCAGACATGACTGAAATGACTTAGCACACACAGGGTGGTATGATAATTCGATTTAGAATAGAAAACTTGCATTCCAGATAGGGCAATGAACCCATCTATCTCTATGTGTTGTTTGTTAAGTTGCATTTTTCATTGGAAAGAGCATTCTAGGTGCATCTGGTAAGGGTCTGGCACACCACAGATTCTACAAGTTCTTTTTCTTAGCTTCCACTGGTGGGGTGTGTAACATCTTAAACTTTTTATTTTGAAATTATGGTAGAGTCACGGGAAGTTGTTTTAAAAATGTACAGAGAGATCCTATGTACCCTTCACTCTCAGTCTGGGCACTTTGTGAGTGGAATCTTTCTTCCTTTATATTTTGCAAATGGTTACTGCTACTCTATGGGAAAGTTCTCTTGTAACCAAACATTTTTCTGAAACTCTCTTATTAGTAGTAATAGTTTTTTAGTTGACTCTTGGTTTTCTGGTTTTCTGTCATCTACACATAGTCATATTCTCTCTTCTTTTTTTTTTTGAGACTATAACTCTTATTTACTTTTTTAAAATCTCATTTATTAACTAGCTTCCTGAACAAATATGAGGAATAGCAACAATTATGGGGACTTTTTGGTTTCTATTTTGGTGGAAATGTAACCAAAATTTTAATGTTAAGTTTAAATTTTTGAAAAAAAGATGAGTTTTGCTTTATAAAACATAAGCTTTATTGTGTCTTCATTTACCCTTTTGTTTGTTTACAAACCAGGAACAGACATTGAATCTGATCAAGTCCTCCTTTGTTCTGTCTCAAAGCACTCTTGGATTTTTACTCTGTGGATCCATTAATGTGGTGAAATTAATTTATTGATATCCTAATGTTGAACCATCTGTTCATTCTTGAAATAAGCCCCACTTGGTTAGGGCATGTTATTCTGATACTTTACCACTGAATTTGGTTGCTAGTATTTTATTTGGGAATTTTGGCATCGGTTTTCATAAATAGTGTTAATCTGCTGTTTTCTCTTTTTTGCCTCTTTATTTTTCTTAATTGAAGGATAATTGCTTTACAGAATTTTGTGGTTTCCTGTCATACACCAGTAAGAATCAGCCATAGGTACACCCATGTCCCCTCCCTCCTGAGTCTCCCTCCCATTTCCCTCCCCATCCCACTCTTCTAGATTGTCACAGAGCCCCTGTTTGAGTTCCCTGAGTCATACTGTGGCTTTCTTTTGTGTGTATGTGTGTGTATGCTGTGTGCCTCAGATTTTGTTCTCAGATTATTCTAATTTTATAAAATGAGTAACAATAAAGCTTTCCATAGCATTCTGTTTTCTAAATTAGATATTACTGATTGTAATCTACGTATACCTCAAAGTTTTGGTTGAATTTGTGTAGAAATATTTATGAGCCTGGAATCTACCTCCACTCTTTATAGATAAGGAAACTTCATTTCCCAAGGCTTGGTGTACCAAATGTAAAATTAAAACTCCCATCTTACCAAGGCATTTTCTATCTGCAACAGCCTGTTGTTTCTCCAGCATGATGAATTATCCTGAACTATTAAAAGGATATCTGGCAAATAAGGGATTCTTCTCATCTGATAGGATAGACTTTACCAGAAGCTTCAATAATCTGATGTGGAGGGGAAATGAAACTTCTGTATTTGTGAATTTCCCATATATGATCACCCAGTGGTTAGCTGTCCCTCCCGTCCCAGCCCCCATTTGCAGCTTCACTTTTAGCCTATGGGGGAGAACCAGTCAGGCTTATACTCTCTCTTGAAAATACTCTTTCTGGCTTTGAGACTCTCGGCTGCTACCGAAAACCACTAGAAACTGACTGAAGCCCATTCTTTAAGCTAATGCCTTCTCTCTCAACAGTATACCTCTGGCTGTATCCTCCTTGTTCTTTTAGATTCCACAAAATTTACCTAGGAAGCTTTGAAACATAGACAAATTTCTCTAACGCCTATTAACAAAATAACATTTTCTCTATATTTGCTGGCCTTAAGCTGAGTCAGTAGAAACAATAACTTTCTTTTGCTGTACAGAGAAACTTTGGGTCTTTTCTTGCCTTGCTCAGAGAGCCCAGAAGCAAAATTAAAGCAGTTTTAATAGCAGTTCTTTAGTCCCCTTCCACCTAACAAAAATTATTCTGTTTATTTCAACCACTTACTATCAAAATCTTTTAAAATGTAAAGAAGTATCACCAAAGAAAAATCTAAATGGCCAATAAACATATAAAAAGATAATTAACTTCATTAGCAATCAGGAAAGTGTAAATTTAAGCTACAGTGAAGTGTTACCACATCCTCACCAGAATGGCTAGAAAAGAGACAATACCAAGTATGAATGAAGGTATGCAGTTACTAGCATATAATGCTTCTAATGAGAATGCCAATTTGTATGACTACTTTGAGAGAGTTTGACTTATCTAATAAAGCTAAAAATATGTATGTCCTATTTCACTCTTATCTGCACACTCACATGTCCAAGAAACATGCATAAGAATATTCATAGGTAAAAACTGCAAACAACCAATATTCATCAACAGAAGAATGGATAAATTATGGTGAATGCCATATAGTGATGAAAATGAATAATCTACAGCCATGTGTGAAAACATAGATGAATCTCATAAACAATGGAGTACAGGCTACCTTCTCTTTCTGTACCTGGGTAGTGGTTGTTTTTTTTTTCTTTCTTTCTGTGTGTGTGTCTGTGTGTGCGTGTGTGTGTGTGTGTGTGATAATTCATTGAGCTGTATGTTTATTATGTGCCCTGTTCCATGTAATTCACAATGGAAAGGATTTTTTAAAAGTGTATGTATATACAGTATATATATGTAGTATATACACACTGAGACTCTTGAACAGTATGTTGAATATCATTTTGTCTTTTCTTAATGATTTAGAGGCACTAAGTTGTTGTAGTACTGGGCTGAAATAAACTTGATTTTTGTGGAACTTTTTGTCCTACCATTGAATGACTCCAAATCCATGCTTTTTAAATTCTTGTACCTGGTTCTGAGTGTATTACTTGAGTCAGAAGCAGTCTGAGTCACCTTCTGAGTGGTAGAAATGATATCTGACTTTTATACTAGCTTGTAGTTATCTCTACTTTTCAGTAAAATGTATGATACAGTAAATATGAATATGTATTTTCTTGTTTGTAGAAAGCTCTTAAGATGTAAAAGGAAAAATTCCTCTAGATGATTTCAAGAAAAATTTAGCTAATTTTCTTATTCAACATCTTACTGTGATGACAGGAGATGGTCCTAGTCTCTCTTAAAGATACTCTTATGGATGTAGAAATAAAGTTCTTTTAAAGCCAGGATAAACGGACTTCTTATCAGTCAAGGAAGGAGTTTTCAGGAGTGGTCAGAATGTTTAAATGTTGTAGACAAATTGAGAGGCATGAGGACTGCCAACAACCTTTGGAAGGAAAAAGAGGTAGCAGAGGGTTAGAAGAGTGCTGTGGAATATGGGGTATGGTGTGGGATGAGAAAAAGAAATGAAAACAGGGACATAGAGTCATCTTTCAAGATGAGACATGACATATATATTTAATGTGGTTGGATGGATCCAGTGAAAGAGGCAATAATGAAGATGGGTTTCAAAGAAGACTTGTGATAAAGGTGATAAAGATCAACAGCCTCAGTAGAAGGGTTAATCTTGGGAAAATAAATTCATCTTTATGTGTGTAGCTGGTGGCAGGTGAGAAGACAGAGGCGTTGTCAGCTAACAAATATTAATGCCAAGAATGCAGGGATCTTGTTTTCTTCTCTGATGAAGCCCAAGTCTCTAGAACTGTATCTAACATATAAAAGGCACTCAGAAATATTTATTGAATAAATAGACTTTGATATCTAATCGATCTGAATTCTAATCCCAGCTCTTCTACCTACACAGAAGAGGGCTCTTGGGTGATTTCTTTACCCTGCTATCCCTCAGCTTTATTATCTCTAAGATAAGAATAATATTATGGAATGTAGTTCTCCTATACATGTTTGTGACATAAACCTTTAATCTGAGTCATTATGACTTTCTTATATTTAAATATTAAGCTCAGTGCTTGGCAAAGACCTTTACACCTAAAAGTTGCTCTGTAAAAGATTTAAATTTAATTTTTATACTTAATTAAGAGGAATACACTTGCTGTATTATAGATCATTATATCTTTAGATATTTTTCAGGCGTTTTCTAGCTGTGGGGCCTTAATTTTATTGAGATAACATTAAATACACACTTTATTTTTGTGAAATTACAAAAATAACTTTTTCTAAAAGTTGGTTATACAGTTAGTTTTCACACAGCTCATTCTTTAGCTCTTAAATCCAAATAATTAGCAATACATTCCAGCATTTTCTCCAACTTCATCAACAGTTAGAAAGGCAGTATAGTGGACAAGGGTGAAAGGTATCTATTTTTTAAAATTAATTTATTTTTTAACTGAAAAAAGGTAGCTTTTTATGCTAGAAGGAGAATAAGGTATATGTGTAGAGCAGAGAGGGGAAAGCACTGTCAACTTTCCTGATAGAAAATTCTAAAATGTAAATAACTTTTATGAAGTAAGATTAATTGTATCTAACTTAATAATGGAAAAAATTAGTATTCTCATGATGCCTTCTAAGTTTAAAACTGGAATGCCCACTTCTCGTGCATCTACACTTGTTGCTATAGGGATCGCCCAAGACTCGTGCTTATGTTCTTAAATGAGTATAATTGCTATTGTTACAGACATCAGAAAAATTCTGACTTAGGACTAAGAGATAACCATCACACGACAACTCTAAGTGCATTTACAATTTTAACTCCTTGGAAACAGATAAAGGCAAAGTAGTGCTACATTATTTATTGTTTCTTAGAAGTCAGCCTCCCAAATCTCACAATTATTTCTTGATTAATCACAGCTGAAAACATTTTATGATTAATTTACCATATAATTTCTGCCCTACTGAAACTTAAATTTTGGAGTCTGCAAGACAAACATATAGGATATACATAAATAAAAATGCTCTAGTGAGAATTCAAGCCACTATCAAGATGACGTGGTAAAGTTTATATTAGTAACACCAAAAAGGAGTAATAAGCTGATAGTTCTGAGGGAATCAAAGTGAAGGAAAAAAAGGTTTTTTAAAGGACAACATGGGCTTGAATTTGTTAGCAGGTCAAAAAAGGAGCAACTGAGGGGAGATACTAAAGAAACAAGCATGGGATAAGATCCTAGAGGTTGAAAAAAATATGGTCAAAAGCACAGCTGTAGCCTTGGAAAGAAGACAACAGAGGAGGAAAAGAGGGTGAGGTGAAAAGAAAATTTGGGTTGAGAACAGAAGTCATACTGAGTGGCCCAGATTTTGTAAATAAATGAGGAGGCAAGATGCAGCTAAGAAAGGAAGATGAGGTTGGAGTCTTGAGAAAAATGAAGAGGTTTAGAAAAACTTGTAGCGTGGTCTGTAGAGATGGCTTTAAAAGACATTAGCGTGTCTATGAGGTCCTAAGATTAGAGAGCATGTGTTTCATAACACCTTCCAATGATAGATCAGGGAGAGGCAGCAGAAAGCAAGTGCTGGGGCTGATTCATGGTTCGAACTACCAGTGAGGATCTCTGGAGTGCTGGTGAGGGTCTAGAGCATCCTAATGCTTGGGTTGAGCACCTCAAGAGCAGAAAAAGAGTATCAAGAGTTTTATTTATTTAGTATTATTTACTTTTGTATACCCATCAACTTTGTGTGTGTGTGTGTGTGTGTGTGTGCACTCAGTCGTGTCCAACTGTTTGTGACCCTGTGGACTGTAGCCCGCGAGGCCCCTCTGTCCATGGAATTCTCCAGGCAAGAATACTGGAGTGGGTTGCCATGTCCTCCTCCAGGAGATCTTCTCGACCTAGAAATCAAACCTGGGTCTCTTGCATTTCCTGCAATGCAGGTGGGTTATTTTCCACTGAGCCCAGTCTTCCCAATACCTGGAGGGCGTCACTGCTTTGATATTCCATGTCTAAAATCCAATGCTTCATCTTCCTCCCGAACCTATTGCTATACCTGATTGCCCCAACTTTGTTAATTATGACCTTTCTAGTCTCCCATGTCTGAAATTTCTGACTCATCTCTGACTTTTCTTCTCTCTCCCTTGATGTGTAATCAAGTTCTGTCACTAAATACATCCACTGAAATATTTCTCCTGGCTTTTCTTCCTTTCCATTGCCAAGGCAATATTCAGGCTGTTGTCGTCCCCTCCTCGTCCTTCTCCAGTGTCCTTTCAACTGGTTTCCCTGCCTCCAGGTGCTACTCAATACAGTCAGTCTTACCTACCACACCTAGATTAATCTTCATAAAATGTCAGTTTGTTGACTCATTCCTCATCTCAAAAAATCTTCAAGAAGCTGTGGTGGAGTCCCCAAGGGAACAGAAGACCCTAGAAAAGCTCATGTTTCAGTGAGAATAGGGGCAGTTGATGTAGTCAGGAGGAGATGTTGGTTTAGAGAAGGCTTCCCTGAAGAGGGACAGGTGAAGAGAATGGATGGAAGAAAGCTGGGAAGCACCAGGGTTTAGGGAATAGGCTGAAGAGGAAGAGGTGATGGCAGAGACACTCAGGACAGTTCAGAGAGATAGAAGGAAAGCCAGAGTAGAGTGTGTCACAAAGCCAAAGGTAGGAGAGGATGCCGAGGAACAGAATGAATAAGGTGGACTCCTCCTTGATTAGAGTCTATTGAATTTGGCAGTTAGGGGTTTAGAATCAAAAGCAGCTTCAGGGAGGAGTATGGGGAAGCTACAGAAGGTTGAGAAATAAAGAAGTAGAAACAAGGAGCATAGGTTTCCTTTTTTAAATGTTGGTTGAGAAAGAGAAATAGTGCTGAAGATCAAGAAAGATGTACTTAATCTCCTCCCCACCCCCACCCTCAGGAAAGAAACTTGCAGCTAGATTACAGCCGAAGGGCAGAGATCTCAGTAGTGAAGGAAAGCCTAATATGGATAGAGGGAAGATTGATGGAGCAAGAGCCTAAGGAGGGCTGAGGAGATAGAAACTAATGAGGGGGAAAAGTCTTTGTTCACTGACAATCCTCTTACTATATACTGCTGCTGTTGCTAAGTCGCTTCAGTCGTGTCCAACTCTGTGCAACCCCATAGACAGCAGCCATAGACAGACTCCATCCCCATGCCTCTTTTAGCTTCTAGAGATCACTGCATTCTCTAGTTTATGGCCCCCTTTCTCCATTCCACACCAGCAACATCATATTCCTCTGACCTTTATTCAGTCTTCCCTTCTATCTGACCACACCCAGAAAAGTTTCTCTACCTGTGAGCAGTCACATGATTAGATTGGGCCAACCTGGATAATCCAGGCAGCTTGCTGCATCTCTAGGCCCTTAACCTTAATCATACCCGCAAGTTTCTTCTTGAGTCTGAGGGAACTCTGGGAGTTGGTGATGGACAGGGAGGACTGGCATGCTACGATTCATGGGGTCGCAAAGAGTCAGACACGACTGAGCGACTGAACTGAACTGAAGTTTCTTCTGCCATGTACAATAGCATTCAGACTCTGGGAAATAGGCTGTGGACATCTTTGGGGGCTATTATTCTCCGTACCACACTGGAGACAAGAGTGAGGTCTTTATTTTAAGAGGGAAGATTGAAATGGAAAAAAAGAGAGGCATTTAGTATCGAGGAATTTGGTTTTTGTTCCTAAAATAGGCAAGATGTTTATTCTGGTAGGTAAACTAGTTTCTAGATGCCAGGAATGTGGGGTCTAGATGCTAGGAAGTCATTGAGAAACATCTTACTGATAGTTGAAAAAGCTTTTTCAGCTGAAAAAGATAAATTTCACTTGTGCTAAGACAATAAAAGATAGGCGTTTTGGCCTAAACATTTAGACTAGAGAAAAAAGGATAGCAGCATGACTGCTGGGTTCTAGGTATGATGATGGCAATGGAGGTAAGAGGGAGAAAATCCTAAATGTCTTAGAGTAACATAGCATGTTTCACCAGGAACTCTTAGATTCAAATTAAAAGTTCAGAACTGATTTCTGAATTTTAACTGTCTTAATTCTATCTCTTCATCCATAATTGCCAGGCAGTCTGTGTATACATTGCAATATGGGGCTAGTTATTGGTGTCAAACTTACAGTATGCTATGAATACCATGCTTCAACCATTTGAGCTAACTAGTAAAAAAGATGGTGGTCCTAATTACAAATATTATAAATAATAATCATTTAAATATTATAAGGAAAAAATGAAAGAATTTAGCAAATTTCTATAATAGGTTTGAGTGCCTACAGTGTTCCAGGCATGGTAGTAAATTTTTTTTTAAGATTTTTAAAAATACATAGTAATCTTTTAAATGATATCTGATGATAATAGGTTGTAGCCTGAACACTAAAGAGAAAGAGGAACAAAGTAGTATATTCCGGTATTTTATATTCAGTATTAACAGAAATTAGTAAATGAGATGGCAAATATTAATGCAACTTTTATCTGGTAGCTATTTACTACAGATAAACTAAAACTTAAAAATTGGTTTTGCAACTGATAAAAATAAGAACCCTGTAATTCAAATTTTAAAACTTTCTACTTGTTCCTTATATGTCTTATTTTTAAAAACAATAATTAATCTATTTGGCTGAATATAGTATAACTTTTGCTGTAAATTGATATAGAGATAATAATTAACGTAGTCTAGAGAGAGTTTCTCGGTTGTGTGTAATCTAAATTCTATTTCTAGGATAAGATGAAAGTAGGCATCCATCCGACTTTGTTTCTTTCACTGTAATCAAATTAAGTTTGTATTTTATATATCCATTTAACTCTCATTCATCCAACAAATATGTATTGAACTCCTTTCATGGAAAAAGCACTGTGCTAGGCCCTGTGAAATATTTAACAGACACTTTTTACTTTGTATTTGCAATTGTAAACTTATTTCCAATTGCTGTGTTGAAGACTTTATTATATTAGCTATCTGTCCTGACCTGCCAGCTTACCATCTAATCTCTGTATCTTAAAAATGTTTATTCAACTTTCTACAAGTGAAAAAATCTTCCTTTGATCCCTGTCCCCAGCAACTCTTTTCCCAGAGGCAACCAGTGTGTTATTTTACAGTGTCTTTCTAGATGCATTTTATGTTTCAAGCAAATATGTATATATATTACTGCATTTAATATACACTAAATGCAATTTTTAATGAACTTTTTTGTTACTTTCTTATTCTTTCTTATGTCTGCATACCATTCCATTGTATGAACACATCATACTTTAATTATGGACATTTCTATTAATTTTAAGATTATGCTATTTCTAACAAAGCCAAAATAGAGCCTAATATTCAAATATGGGATATTTTCCTAGAGATGGAGATTTTATGTACATTTGTAATTTTGGATAAATATCACCAATTTGCCCAGGCTTACCAACATATGATGATGATCTTTGCAAATCTGAAGGATTAAAAATGTCATCTCTGTGTAGTTTTAATTTGCATTTCTCTTATTATGGGTGAGGTTGAGAATCTTTCTATATGTTTTAAAAGCCATTTATGTTCTTTCTTCTGTGTATCTTGGCTTATTGTGATTTATTATTATGACAGGAAAACAGGAAGTTATACATTAGGGAAATCATCCCTTTGTCAATGAGTTGCAAATAATTCTTTTCCCAGTTTGCTATTTGTCTTCCAACTTTGTGGTAGCCTTTGTCATGCAGAGACTTTTAATTTTTATTTTATAGAATTATCTTTATGGATTTGGGACTGTGAGTTATAATACTTAGGCTTTCCCTGCTCTGAGATAGTTTTTAAAATTCTCCATGGTTTCCTCTAACAAACATTCTTGATCATTACAAGTTCTAAATGCATTGTTTAGTGCATTGGCTCAATTTCCCTGCTTCAATTTATATCTGAGCAAGATTAGCAAATCAGTCCCTTGGAAATATAGAGTGGTAGTAAGGAGTTTGGACTCCATAGAGTTGATAATTTCATTTTTTCTGCTCCTGGGCTATCTGACCTTGAGCAAGCTACTTAATTATCCTCTCTGAGCCTCAGTGGCTTCATCTGTAAAGTGGAAATGATAAATAGTACTTTGTTGAGAGAACTGCATGAGATGATTCACTGAAAGCTCTTAGCACAATGCTTGACAAGCTAGAAGCATTCATTAAATGTAAACTATTTCTGTGATGATGATGATGGCTACAGACATTCTTTCAACTCCTCCTTACCATCCCATAATCCATATCTTTAAGGGGTTGAATAAAAAATGAATTAAAAAATTGCCAGCATTCCTACTTCAGCATTAACAATCCAATCTCCTCTTAGTAGTTCTCAACTTGGCAGTACATTAGAATCATGAATTGATTTTTAAACCCCCAAAACCGGGGTCCCTACCCCAGAGATTGTTTTAATTAGTCTAGGATATGATCCAAGCATCAGTATCTTTCAAAAACCCCTCTGGTAATTTCAATGGGCAGCTAAGGTCTAGCACCTCTATCCTAATACAAGGCCAATGGTTTTGGGTACTCATTGCTTCTAAAGAACAATATATAAAAATCTTTTATAGGCAAAATTGCCATGAATTATAAAGACATTGAAAAGGGATCAAGATCCCCTAGAGGAGTGCTTGGCAGTTCATTCCAATATTCTTGCCTGGAGAATCCCATGGACAGAGGAGCCTGGCAGAACACAGTCAATAGGGTCGCGCAGAGTCAGACATGACTGAAGCAACTTAGCAAGCATGCATGCATGTTAAAAGAGATCATAGAGTTGAGACAGGTGTCAGAGATACTAAGGAAAGGAGTTATGAAGTTGAAGATATTCCTTGAATATATTTATAAGACACCTTTCTCAGCTATCCTCTAAATACTTGTATAACTGCTGCTTAGAGGCAAGGGACATTAAGTGTTTATATTTGTTAGATGTGTTTACTGAAGCATGGAGATAGGTCTTGTCAGCTCTTCAACTGGACAAATTTAGGATTTGTATTACCCCGATTGCTTTTCTGGATGATTCTCAGAAACTACTGTTTCTGATCATGAGTAGTGTATCTTATCCCCTTACACATTTTAGCAGTTTAGGAAGGATCTGTAATAGTATTTTAGCTCATTTATAGATACAGTGCAAGTAGGGTATACAAGAAAATTAAACATTATCAAATCTATGTCTAAAGAGACTAGACAAGGAGTCAGGAGGCCTAGATTTCAGTTCCTGAACTTCCATTTCTTCAGCTGCAAAATGAGAGAATTGAGTTCCCAAAGCTTATTAAAAATAATTTTTTTTTAAATGTGTTAAAAAAAGAGTTCCCAAAGCTTTCTTTCAGTTCCAGATAATTACTGTCTCACAAAATCACCTAAGTAAAGCCTTTCTTAGTCAGTCAATAGAAGACAGGCAAAGTATTCTAGCTCAAGCTTTTAAAAAAATACATATTTCATAGTCTTATCTTTACCTATCCAAGGCAGTATACCTTCTCAAATATTAAACTTGTCTTGATGGTATTTAGATTGGTGTACATCCTGCCTAACTAGTATATTTACACTTTACATTTAAGTGGGGGCCACTGGTTTCTTTATCCAGAGGGGTAATAGAGTGGAAGGTTGCATCTTGAGACTTGAGAGGAGCATATGCTGGAACATGAGCTTTCTATTGCTGTTCAAATCATGCCCTGTGAATGACTTCATTTAGGACCCACCCTGGGTCCCCCTTCTATGTTTTTTTTTAATCTTTTCTACGTCTCCTTTTGCATTGTATTACTCTTGGTCATTAGAACTCACACAATTCTTGTATTAGTTATTTGCCCTTACATCATATCTTTCCTACAAGATTATACATTTTTTGAGGTCAGGATACATTTATATTGTATCACTTACATAAGCTAATACAGTGTCTTGGCACATAAATGGAGGACAAATGTTTAACTGAATTAAACTGGTAAAATTTTAAATTAATTTCATTGTTTTCTCTTTTTTTCTTTGTGATACTCTTTCATAGTTTCCTTTACAATGTTTTTAATTTTTTAAAAACACAAAGTCCTATTTCATGACAGTATCCTTTACTTTCTGAATATAGCAATCAGCTTTTCACTCTCAAGTCTAGAAGTAGTAAAGAAGCAAGAAGGTGATCATGATACCAATATATGAAATTAATAATACATTAGGTAAGTTTTCAGTAGTAAACATGTAGGATAATTTTAGGAGAAGTATTATTTTGAGGTACCTTAGCCATGCTATTGATTTGATCAACTATAAGCATATAAAAAATAAACTTTGAATATGTTAATTATAATTTACTAAACATTAAAATAGTAACTTCTAAAATAGTAACTATGTATAACAATGACTAAATATCAGAAATTAAAGTAAATCTTATGTATGTAACTCAGAGAACTGAGTTATGATGGTACTGAAATTTGGGTATGGTAGTTGGGAAAATTAGATGGTAGTAGTTTGAAGTAGAGTAAAATTTTAATTTTAGGTTAGTATAAAGAATCCAGTTGTTTAAAAATTTGTATTTAATAAAAGTAAAATCAACATTGCTATTTTTGATCATAATTTTAACAAGATTATTTTAGCTTAGCAAATAGTGAGATCTAAGAAATATAAAGACTATATAATCAGATAAAATTTCATTTTAGCTTAACAGTTAAGGTGGGATTTTGAGTTGTGAGAGTGATGGTTCAATATTGGTTGAAAATTATCCATTTTGAAAATTATCCATTCTCCTTATCCTCATTTTATCTTTGTGGGTTCAACATTTTCATCTGGGAAGTTACCGTATAGGTAGGGAAATCTATATTATCACTCAGTGTACTAATTGGAGACCAGATTAAAACACCAAATCTTTGCATTCATAATTTTTTGAAGACTTTATCCAGGCTAAAGAATATACTTACTACTGAGAGCATTTCCAAGCTTCTTCAACTGTACACTAGGTGCATTAATTTTATTAATGATTTTTTAATCACGAAGTTTTATTTTGCTAGCCACCATAGAAGTATCTTAAAAGAAGTTAAAAATAACTCGAGATTTGGATAGAATTCTAACATTTTCTGCTCCAATGTATATATGTACTTAATTTGAAAATACAGAGATGACCCCACATTGTTTCTTTAACTGAGATCATTTCATAGTATTACTGCATCCTTTGTTGAATGACTTCTTCAGACTTACTGTCTTTTAGACCCATTCTTACCTGTTAATCTGCAAATAAGCAAATGTCAAGGGCAGCAGCAAAAATGACCATTTAATACAAAGATGGCAAACATATTTTGACAATTATTTTAATTCATAAATCACATGTATTATATGCATTAAAATTAGTTTCACAAATAGAAATCACAGAGATGGGAAAGTTGTTTTAGGGGAAATTTCACTAGTAAATTCATAATCTTTGAAATTCTGGGTGATTGAACTAAATATTGATCCCTTGCATATATTTTCAGCGGCGTATTCTAAACATTACTTTTTAAAGGTGTGGTTTTTAAATATGTGGGGGTCGTCCTACAGGCATGATGACATTTTCTGACGGATACTTTTCTTTTTGGTCTTTTCTTCTGCTAAATCTTTGAATTATCCTAAGTATTAAAGAGCACGGCTGTCAAGAAAAGTATCTTCTTTTCGAGATGAATGTTTACACTAGCAAAGTATTTTATTTTAGACATGAGATTTCTAATTCTGAAGAAGAAAATTTCAAAAGGTTATTCATTTCTTATTCCTTATCTTTCGTCCCATCCTTAAAATACAAGTTAAATCTTAATCGGAATCCTTTTCCCATCGTGGAACCAAGCGCTGGTGCCAAACTTGAAGAGGAAGTCTTTTACTTTGTTAGCCATGTGTTTATGAAACCCTAGCGCTCTCCCCAGATCTTTGGGCTGATAATCGCAAACATGGAGGATGCTTCTGATTCTTCACTAGGGGTTGCTCCATTAATTAATAATGTAGCTCTCCCAGGCTCTCCGCCGTCTCTTCCTGTATCAGTGACAGGCTGTAAAAGTCATCGAGTAGCCAATAAAAAGGTAGAAGCGAGAAGTGAAAAGCTCCTCCCAACAGCTCTTCCTCCTTCAGAGCCGAAAGTAGATCAGAAACTTCCCAGGAGCTCCGAGAGGCGGGGAAGTGGCGGTGGGACGCGATCCCCCGCGCGGAGCCAGGCCGTGGCAGCGGGAGAAGCAGCTCCCGGCGGTGCGGCGGTGCGGCGAGAAGCGACCCCCCGGGGGGACAGAGCCTCCCCTCGCCGCCTTTGTAGTTGAGAAGGTGGAGAAGTGGCAGCCGGCGTGCTCGCAGGTGAGGGGCTCGGTGTGGTCGCTCGGTAGCCGGCAGGCGCCGGCAGGGAAGTGTAGGCGAGCGGGGGAACAAAGCGGAGCGGCGCCGGGGTCCGCCCGCAGCGAACTCCCTCGCGGCGTCGGGCCGGCCGGCTGCGCGCCGAGCACGTTGTGAGCCCGGCGGCGGCGGCGGCGGCGGCGGCAGGCAGGGAGCGGGCGCTGGGGGAGGGGGCCGCCGCTCCCGCACCGCCCGCGGCAGGGCGTCCGGCCCCATTGTGAGCCGGCAGCCGGGCGTGCGGAGGTGGGGCGGCTCCGCCGGTTCACTACCCTGGTCGCGACAGCAGCCACCTCGGCTCGGGTGGCAGCCACGGTAGGTCAGTCACACAAAAGGCAGCCGAGCTTCCCCCGGCGCGCGGACCGGCCCACGCCGCCGCCGCCGCCGCCGAGCGCTCCCTACCTTACCGGCTTTCCTTTCCCTCCAATTTTGATAGGGAAGCGGGGCCGGCGCGGGCGGCCGAGGGTCCGGGTGAGCCCGCGGGCGGACGCGAGATGCCGCTGCTACACCGAAAGCCGTTTGTGAGACAGAAGCCGCCCGCGGACCTGCGGCCCGACGAGGAAGTTTTCTACTGTAAAGTCACCAACGAGATCTTCCGCCACTACGAGTAAGGGCCGGGCCGGGCGCGGGGGGTGCGAGGGAGTGTGGGGACTCCCTCCCCAGCGTCCTTTTGTCTCTCTCTTTTTCCTCGCCCCGGGCTTCTGGCGGGGCGACTCGAAAGTGACGGGTGGCTGCGGGCCCGTGTTTCTCTGGCCCCCGGAGCCCGACCTGGTGACTGCGCGGGGGCCCCCGGCGGCCCGCCCGGCCGCGGCGCGCGTGAGGGACAGCCGGCCGGGGCGGAGGAGCCTTTGGTCCCCGCCGGCTGCGGGGACCGCTTCTAGTCGCGGCTGCCACCCGGCCGCCGAGCGGCGGAAACTCCCCGCCTCGCCCCTCCCCGCCGCGGCCACACGCGCGCTCCGGGGCCAGTTCCGGGATCCCCGCCCGGCGGCCGAGGGGATCCCCTCTCGGGTCAGCGGCACGGAGTCGCCGTCCCCCGGCCCGGGGAGGGAATCCCCGCCCCCGGGGGCAGGAAACGGCCGGGACTGGGCGTCGTTTTCCCCAGTCAGGAGTGGAGCCTGACGTTGGAGCTGCCCCGAGTAGGGGCGGGGGTGCAGTGGGAGCGGAGTTGAGACTCGGGGAAGGGGGGGTCCCCGACGGGCTGGGGGCCGTGGAGCGCGGGACACCAGAGCCTCGGCCGGCCGCCTCCGGTCCCGTGCGGCTAGGCCTTGTAGTGTGCGAAGCGAGCCGTGCGCTCTGTCACCGCCTCTTCTTGGTGACTAACTCCCGGCCCCGGGGAACTTGGCGTCTCCGCCCCCGGGAGACCGGGTGAGGAAGAAGTCGGGGCTGGGCGGGGGAAAGGGAGGGGGAGAGAGCCGGGCCCTGGGCGGGCGCCCCCTCGTTTTCACTTTCCCGTAGCCCGGAGCGCGGCGGTGGGAGTTGGGGGAGGGGGTTAAGACAAGTTCAACTCCAACCCTAACCAGCCTCCTCTTTATCCCCTTGAGCATGTGGGCCGCCTGACATGTGCCACTCTCTATTGTTTTGATAAGAATCCGGAGCTGCTGCGTGTGTAGTTTCAACCCCTAAAATTTTAGTCCCTTGCCTGATGTATCCCAAGAGATCGCCTTGTCCTGTGACACCTAACAACGAGGGTGTTTCAGATCTCTGTTTAAGCAGGATCTCCAAGTGAGAACCTGAATTGATCAATCGCTCAAACAGCCGGACCCTCCCTTTTTCTTATGCTTTATCCTCTCCACTCAGAAGGAATCCTTTTGTGGCTTAGAAACCAAGTGTTATAGCAACCAAATAAATTGTGTGTAGGAGGCACCTTTTCTGAGTGGGGGCTTGATGGAAGGAGGGCTTTAGACATCTGCACCTGTCTAAGAAATGAGCGGTGGTTAGAAAAGACGTTTCCTTTAAGCTTTTATTTTTAAGCAAGTCCTTTTCTCCAGCTCCACAGGAGTTACACGTAAACGTGATACATCTAAAGAAGTTTTTCAGCACACAATACTTTTAAATAAATAAGAGTGCACATCTTACTCTGCTCCTGTACAGACTTGTTTTGTTACTCAAATAGAGTTCACTCTTGTAACTACTGAAGTGAATTTGGATTAAGTAACTTGACAAGGATGTTGTCTTATTTTTAAAGAAGATTTAAGTTAAAATCCTTGGTAATTCTGAATTTTTTCACACAGTTGTATTTAAAAGTGCCAACGAGATAGGAAATGGGGTTAAATTTCAAACTTTCCTTCTTTCATGTAAGCAGTCATAATTTTTGAGACGCTCTTCTTAGAAGGGAGCATAAATATGACCATTATCCTCTTTGAATTGAAAACTTTTCAAATACTTAGGTTCTTGATAATTTATTGTTAATATAATCATGGAGAAATCCGAAATGCCAAATAAGGGAAGAGACTTTTGGTATTCCAAACCTACCTTCCATTAATGTTAAGGAACTGCTTCCTTTATTGTCTTATGACATTAAAAAGAAAAAAAAAAAAACAGTTTTTTTTTTGGTTTGTTTGTTTTCCGTTTTCTCTGTGCTGAAGTGTTTGGATTTTTGGAAATTATGAGCAGTTTAGGGGATAGGATTGGTTTGGGAACAAAAATATTTAATCATATATCCTGAGCAAAGCAAAACAAGAGATGTTCTTGGCTATTAATGTTTATGACTTTGAATTGGAAAATTAGAAGAACATTGGCATTTGTGTTAAAATTTATTTGAATTACTTTCTCTTATATGATTACAAAGAGATTTTTCTAAAAATGCATTCATGATGAATGGTATATGGTAGTCTGCAGATAATGGTAATCTGACCCTTGCCACAAGTCTGGAGAAACTGTGATGGAAGTTTCTGTTTTCACTAATTCATTAAATTACATATTGATTTATGTGAATTTGTTTGAAGATTATCCTTTAAGTGCATAAATTTGAATATTCTTTTGTATTTGTCTGAAGATCACTATGCTTGCCTATTTGCTCAGGTTTTTGATTTCTTGAATATAGCTTTAATCAGTCTCAAAGATTTTTGCAACAGCTCCCCACCTCATTCACTTCCCAGGCAAAGTAACTGCCTCTAACTCTGGTTAATAGAGGTTGCCAGTGACCTTTTAATTGCTAAGTAATGTTTTGTCTGTCTTACTTGATATTATAGCCTAACACTTCCTCCTTTGTCCTTCCAGCAGCAGTGGTCACCACCTCCATTTTATCTAGTGTAACATCTGCAGTTATTGCTCTGTAATGTAATGTGTTTGTTGCATCACATTTTCTCTTTTTCTAGACTGAATTCTTTGAGACAGGGACTATGACAAAGATGTATTCTTATCATAAGTGTAACCACTCATACAGTTCAAAATCCTTTATTTATTTTTGAACTATATACTCTTTAATTAATTGCTAACTCTTGTTTGACCTGCTTTCCACAAGTAAAGAAGAACTAAAAAATAGCACATTAACTGTAGGCAAATGCATAAGCTAGAGTGCAAAAGAATGAAACTGAGCCACTGTCTTATGCCATAAACAAAAATTAACTCCAAATGGATTAAAGACTTGAACATAAGACCTGAAACCATAAAACTCCTAGAAGAAAACATAGGTGGTAAGCTCCTTGACGTAGGTCTTGGCAATGATTTTTTAACTCAGTACCAAAAGTAAAGGCAAAAATAGTGGGACTACATCAAACTGAAAAGGTTCTGCACAGCAAAAAAGCATTAACAAAATAAAAAGGCAGCCTACTAAATGGTAGAAAATATTTGTAAGTCTTCTATCTGATAAGGGGCTAATATTCTAAATATATAAAGAGATCATACAATTCAACAGCAAAAAATAACAAAACAATTAGATTTTAAAATGGACAGATCTGAATAGATAGTTTTCCAAAGAAGAGATTCAAGAGCCAACAGGTGCTTTACATCTTTAATCATAAGGGACAAATGAAACCATAATGAGTTATCACCTCACACATGTTAGAATGGCTGTTATTATAATATCAGAAAGACAAAGTAGTAAGTGTTGGGGAGGATGTAAAGAAAAACAAACTCTCATGCACTATTGGTAGGAATATAAATTGGTATAGCCATTATAGAAAATAATATAGGGGTTCCTCAAAAAATTACAAATAGAACTACCATATGATCCAGCAATTCCACTTCTGGGTATTTATCCAAAGAAAATGAAAACACTAATTCTTTTTTAAAAGATATATGCTGCCCCAGTGTTCATTGCAAGATAGAGAAACAGTACTAAGTGTCCACTGAACGATAGATGGGTAAAGAATACACAATAGGATTTAATTCAATCTTTAAAAAGAATGAAATCTTTCATTTGCAACAATGCCTATGAATCTTGAGGGCATTATGCTAAGTGAAATGTCTGACAGAGAAAAGCAAATACTATGTGATCTCACTTATATATGAAACCTAAGGGAAAAAATATAAGAAAAATGAAACTAATAGATAAAGCAAGCCAAATAAAGTACATAATTTACTCTCTTAAATAAACATTTATTCTATAATTTAGTTAGCTGACAATTTCATTAAAAAATTTTTTTGGTCTGTGGAAATGGAACAGTTAGGTCTGAATCCCAGAAATCCTAGTTTTGTAGGATAGGAAAATGATTTGTATTACCTAGTGACTTGACTCTCTTTAATAAGTGACTTCTCTTTTTAGGCATTTAGACTCTTGGAATGTATTTCCCATCTTTATGTGAGTCACACTTTTCATATACAATGCAGAAATCTCTTCCACAACATCACTGACAAACCAGCTTTATGTTTCAACCTGACTGCAATGAAAAGTGTGACTCGTTTATAAAACATCCTGTTTTCATTGTTCATCAGCTCTTCCCTTGTTGATTCAATCCTTTCTGTCCTCTTTTTGCAGATGAGAAAGCTGGGATTGGGGTAAGAAGAATTAAGTCCAAGATCAGTGTCCAAAACTACCTGTCTAGCAATTGGTGACAGTAGAGTTCTCAATCACATACCTAAGACTAGAGTTTGTGTTCTTATTTACCAACACATAATGCTTATTATATGTTCCCTGGTGGCTCAGACTGTAAAGTGGCTGTCTACAATGCGGGAGATCTGGGTTCAATCCCTGGGTCGAGATCTCCTGGAGAAGGCAATGGCACCCCACTCCAGTACTCTTGCCTGGAAAATCCCATGGATGGAGGAGCCTGGTGGGCTGCAGTCCATGGGGTCGCTAAGAGTCGGACACGACTGAGTGACTTCACTTGCACTTTTCACTTTTCATTTTCATGCATTGGAGAAGGAAATGGCAACCCGCTCCAGTGTTCTTGCCTGGGGAATCTCCGGGGGCAGGGGAGCCTGGTGGACTGCCGTCTATGGGGTCACACAGAGTTGGACACAACTGAAGTGACGCCGCAGCAGCAGCAGCAGCAATGCTTATTATATGTTCCCTGGTGGCTCAGATGGTAAAGCGTCTATCTACAATGTGGGAGACCCAGGTTCAATCCTTGGGTCAAGAAGATCTCCTGGAGGAAGAAATGGCAACCCACTCCAGTATTCTTGCCTAGAAAATCCCATGAACGGAAGAGCCTGGTAGGCTACAGTCTATAGGGTCACATGGAGTCGGACATGACTAAGCTACTTCACTAATGCTCACTAGTGAGAAGTGAATGTGTGTCTATAACACAGTGATATAAATCACATATGCTGTGGAGCCAGTGTAATGGAAACAGACATTGGAGCTGAAAACTGCTGGGGAGATGAGGAAGCCCTCAAATAGGAGATAACATCTAAGTTGGGTCCTGAAAAATGGAGCCATAATGTTTCACCTTTGTTGATTTGTACTTTAGGCTTTGTGTCTAGATTTTAAAAATCTATTGCTATTCCTCACCTTGCACTCATGCAAAGTCGCTTCAGTTGTGTCTGACTGTTTGCAACTCTGTGGACTGTAGCCCACCAGGCTTCTCTGTCCACAGGATTCTCTAGGCTAGTATACTGGAATGGATTACCATGCTCTCCTTCAGGGGATCTTCCCAACCCCAGGATCGAACCCTGGTCTCTTGCATCTCCTGCATTGGCAGGCAGGTTTTTTACCACTAGCGCCACCTGGGAATCCCATTCCTCACCTTAGGGTCTTCTGAAGATTTTAGGAGTTTACCTTGTATGTCACTATCTTAAGTCTGACTGAGGCAGCATTAAGTGCAAAGTAATATCTTGTTAAAGTATCTTTAAACCTTATATTTTTAATTGAACTCCCCCTCACCAAAACAAACGTTATTTTCCTCTTGCAGCTCTTTCTGTCTATAGGACGTGTTTAGTCTACCATGCCCATAATTAGCACCTAATCTGCTCTTGTAACCCCTTCAGTGAGAGCAATTGTTAGACCAACCCATGCTGTCTTTTTAAATAGTTACTACTTTTCTAAGTTCATAAACCATACTTTCCATCCATCTATTGCATGCCATATGCTGTTTTAGTCAAGTTATGTTAGTTTTTAACCTATGGATGGGTTTCTCAGTTACTAATTATTTTGCAGATGGAGGAGTTTGCTTATGTCCCTTAGATTTTTTTCTGCAGTTTTGTGCTGAATCTTTCTTCTTGTTTGTCTAGTTAATAGTTTGGGCCATTAAGTGAATAGAGTATGCTTTGCATTTATCTTTTCTTAATTGTATTAGGTTTCTGTTTTTTATGTCACTTCGTTCTTAACCTTATTCTACTAGGTTTTTAGTTTTCTGGATACTCAGCAAGTTAACGGAAATGTTGCCCTTAGAAGTGTGTTCTTACCAGTACTTGACCTGGTAACTCAGAAGCAATTTTTCCTTACGAAATAATAGTAAAGGGCAGGGGTCATCAAACAATTTCTTAAAAGGTCAGATAGTCAGTATTGTAGGCTTTCCAGGCTGTTAGGTGTCTGTTGCACCTACCCACCTCTATGGATGTAGTGAGAAAGCAGTCATAGACAATACCTAAATATATTGTGTTCCAGTAAAAATAGAAAAACAGGTGGAAGTCTGGATTTGACCTCTGAGCTAGTACTATGCCCATTTCTAGTAAAGAGGATTGTTTATATTGTATGTATTATAGCAATCAGTTGGAGACATAATAATCTATATTAGTCTAAACTGATACAAAATAGTACTTTGTATTTTATAAATTTTTCTTCACAATAATATAAATGTGCTTCTTGAATTTTTCATTATTTATAGCCTTATAATATTGAAATTGAAGAGGCACTGTAACCTATGCCCTAGAGTTCAGTATTATTAACAAAACCCCACACATTTGAATGAGTATGATGAATGGGTGAAGAGCAGAATTGCGCAAGTGGAAGTAAGTGAAGGTATATAATGTTAGAGATGGCGCCATGTTGGTAGGGAGTGTTGAACAGGGAGAGATAGCTTTGGGCTTTATTTTCCCTTGCTTCCCACACCACTGTGGTAGTATGTCCTGCCTCCCTCCTCCTAATGGTGGATTTAGTGCATAGCAGGGCTATAATGTAACAGCAGCTTTGTAGAATAGATACGCACAAAGGAAACAAACAGTAGAAACCCTTTACAAGAGGCTGTGGAAACCTGGTGAAGAAAGGTAGCTCTATATCACTGGTTGTTGTTTATTTACTTGTTTAGTGGAGGCTTGTGGTACTTATACCATCCCTCTCCTTGGTACTTTGAACAGTGATAACAAATCTAAATAATGTTTATTCAGGGAGCTCAGCTCCCTGCTTTGTGATGACCTGGAGGGGTAGAATGAGGGATAGGGTGGGAGGGAGGCTCATGGATGAGGGGGGATATATGTATACATAAGCTGATTCACATTTTTGTACAGCAGAGACTAACACATTATAAAGCAATTATACTCCAATAATAAAAAATTAATCAAAACAAATAAGTAGTGTTTATTGCAGCTCAGTCTAAAGTCTTCCCCCTGCCATGGCTGCAAATACCCCAGCCTGTTAAATACCGACCTACAATGGCTAGAGCTGTGTTGTCTAATGCAGGAGCCATTGGTTATTAAGAACTTGAAATGTCGCCTGTCAGAATTAAGATGCACAATAACTGTAAAATACTTACTGGATTTTGAAGACTTAGTACCAAAAAAAAAAAAAGTAAAATATTTCACTATTGATTACGTATTGCAATATTTTGGAATATATTGAGTTAAATAAAATGTATTGATTTCATTAGTATTTCTTTAAAAGTTTTTAAATGTGGCCACAAGAAAATTTTAAATTGTATGTGTAGCTACCATTTTGTTTTTGATAGTGTCTTAAACTAGTTGGGCTTCCCAGGTGGCTCAGTGGTAAAGAATCCACCTGCTGATGCAGGAGATGCAGGAGACGCGGGTTCTGTCCCTGGGTTGGGAAGAGCCCCTGGAGCAGGAAATGGCAACCCACTCCAGTATTCTCGCCTGGAATACTGCACATGGACGGAGGAGCTTGGCAGACTATAGCCCGTGGGGTCGCAGAGTTGGACGTGACTGAGCAGAAGCAGAGACTAGTTAATGTGTAAAATAGCTAGATTTGAAGTATATTTTTCCTTAGAGTTGGGGCTTCCCTGGTAGCTCAGTTGGTAAAGAATCTGCCTACAATGCAGGAGACCCGGTTCGATTCCTGGGTCGGGAAGATCCGCTAGGGAAGGGATAGGCTACCCACTCCAGTATTCTGGCATGGAGAATTCCATGGACTGTGTAGTCCATGGGGTTACAAAGAGTCTGACACAACTGAGAGACTTTCATTTCACCTCACTTCCTTACAGTTGACTGTGAATAAGGAGAGCTGATTGTAAAATTAATGCAGATTTTTGACTGTGTGGAGATTAGCACCCCTTCTTCCTCTCTCCTCATAGTGCAGAGGTCACCTGTGAAAGTGAAAGTGAAGTCGCTCAGTCATGTCTGACTCTTTGCGACCCCGTGGATTGTAGCCCACCAGGCTCCTCTGTCCATGGGATTCTCCAGGCAAGAGTACTGGAGTGGGGTTCCATTTCCTTCTCCAGGGGATTTTCCTGACCTAGGGATGGAACCCAGGTCTCCTGCGTTGCAGGCAGACACTTTAACCTCTGAGCCACTAGATATAGCTTAAATTATTAGAATATCTGATGCACAGTAAATATGTGGCTTGGGAACCTATGTATGTTTCTAAAGGAAAAAGTTTAAAACTTTTTATGAAGCTTTCTAAGTGAACTGCAGTTTTAGTCAGTAAAAATTGAATAAGACCTCTTCCAAGATCTATCTGTTCATTCATTTTATTCTGTACTGTTGATAACCCTTGATTGGGTATGTCTCTTGCCTTTCACTTAGCTAATAAATTATTTATCTGACATAGATTTTATTATAGAAATCAGATTATATTCACTGTTTTTTCTCTCTGACATATTTTTCTTCAACTCTACTTTTCCATTTCATCCTAACTGCCACTTCCTCCCAAAGGTATTTCCTAGCATTTCTTGATCTTTCGTGCCTGTCTCTCCTTGTTCCCTTCCTCTGAATTCCCAAAGGATATCTACCTCTGTCTAGTAAAGATAATCACTTTTTACTTTGTATTTTAATGATGTGCACCCATTATCTCCATTACTAAAGTGTACATACTTCAAAAGGATTTTCCTTTGTACTGAATTAGTCTGGGTTTTCCAGATGGCGCTAGTGGTAAAGAACTCGCCTGCCAGTGCAGGAGACCCGAGAAACGTGGGTTCAGTCCCTGGATCAGGAAGATCCCCTAGTGGGAGGGCATGGCAAACCACTCTAATATTCTTGCTTGGAGAATCCCATGGACAGAGGAGCCTGGCAGGCTACAGTCCACAGGGTCTCAAAAGAGTCAGACACAACTGAAATGACTTAGCATGCAGGCACAGTCATATAACTGGGCTTATATGTATTATCTCTGTAGATCTCATTTATGTTAAGGTATGATTAGTTTCTCTTTACTTCTATAGGTTTTATTTTTTGTTGTTCTTATAGACTACAAATATACAAATGAAACTATCTTAATGGAATTACTCCAAATCTTCTTTGGAAATCAGACCCTACTGTAAGGGTAACCCATACAGATATACTAATGAGGAAATACACATGTAATAGTTTTTAACAATTTTTAGAATGACAGTAGAAAGAAAGGTGAATCTCAGGAAGGAGAAAAAGTTAGAGAATTGTGAGTTATGTTGGTTACACATAATTGCTGAAAAGGAGACCAAAATATAGAAGAGGGCAAAATATTTACCCAAATCCTGCCACTTAGAGGCAACTATTGTTCATCTTTTTTGCATATTTCTAACCTTTTCCATTTAAAAGTATTTTTGTTAACAAAAACATAAATCAGTTCAGTTCAGTCGCTCAGTCATGTTCAACTCTTTGCGACCCCATGAATTGTAGCATGCCAGGCGTCCCTGTACATCACTATCTCCTGGAGTTCACTCAGACTCACGTCCATCAAGTTGGTGATGCCATCCAGCCATCTCATCCTCTGTTGTCCCCTTCTCCTCCTGCCCCCAATCCCTCCCAGCATCAGAGTCTTTTCCAATGAGTCAACTCTTCGCATGAGGTGGCCAAAGTACTGGAGTTTCAGCTTTAGCATCATTCCTTCCAAAGAACACCCAGGGCTGATCTCCTTCAGAATGGACTGGTTGGATCTCCTTACAGTCCAAGGGACTCTCCATAGTCTTCTCCAACACCACAGTTCAAAAGCATGAATACTTATCATAAAAATTCAAATAGGGACTTTCCTGGTGGTTGAGTGGCTGAGACTCCACACTCTCCATTGCAAGGGGCACGGGTTCAGTTCCTGGTCAAGGAACTAGATCCCACATGCCACAAGTAAAGATCCTGCATGCCTTAACAAGGATCAAAGATCCCATGTGTTGCAACCAAGACCTCGAGCAATCAACTAAATACTTTTAAAAATTCAAACAATATGGAAATATTTAGAATAACAAATTTTCTTTTCTTCCTTCCCAGTTCCTCCTTTCTCCATAGGGAACATCTGTTTATGGTATTTGTATAAATGCAAACCTTTGCACATTTTTGCTATTATATTAATGCATGTGGAATTATATCATTCAGTGATTGAGTTTTTTCTACTTAATATACGTTAGAAGTCTATCTCTATACTAGATCTCTTGCATTTTAAAAATGACCGAATTAAAGTTTTAAAGAGAAGTCAGTGCCATAGTAAGAGATCCCAGCAGTGTAGAAAAACACTGAGTAGAACAGTCCCTTAATCCCATCCCCATTCTGTAGCTGTTACCTTGATTTTTGTATTAATATAACATATAATATATTTAGTATGATAACTCCAGGAATATTTTATGCTTTAAGTCATTTCTCTACTTTCCTTCCATCTTTCTTTTTTTTATTTTAACACAGGTGGACCATATTCTATATATTGTTTTGATAAGCTCTTTTTATATATTTACTTATTACATTTTTTGGGGAGTATAGTTGATTTACAGTGTTGTATTAGTTTCAGGTTTGCAGCAGAGTGACTCAGTTATACATGTATGTATATCTACTTTAGATTCTTTTCCTATAATAGGTTGTTACAGAGTATTGAGTAGAATTCCCATGCTATTCAGTAGATCCTTGTTAGTTATCTATTTTATATATAGTAGTGTGTATATGTCCATCCCAATCTCCCAATTTGTCCCACCTACTTTTTCTCTTGGGAACCATTAGTTGTCTTGGTAAGCTTTTACTCTGAAAAAAATATAGGATGGAAGCAAACTGGAAAGTTGTCTTTTCTGTTTACATTATTTAAGAACTCTCATACTGTTTAATGACTGTGAGTTTTCATTGTATGAAGTACTATAATTTATTTAATTTTTCTCTTATTGTTAGATGCGTAGATTTCCCAGTTTTTCACTATTATGTTAAACCCTTTCAAAATTCATAGTCAAGTGCTTGAATTCAATGTTCGACTGCTTTGGAACAGAAAGCTTAAAAATTAGAAGGAAAAAGAAAGGCTGAGTTTATTTTGTTTCACTCAGTTTCAAAACTGATAGAAATCACAGTCCAATTTTGGCTGAATGTACCTTTAAATTGAAAACTATAAATGTCTAGTTTAAATATACTTTTTCTTATGTTTGTATTAATGTATAATTTTTGTATGAGTTGTATGATTCTGTATAATATTTTGCAATAAAGTCTCAATCCTTTGTCAGCTTTTAATATAAAACTTGTGAAATGATAGGAAATGCATTTTTGTTTTTGTTTTTGAATCAGTGACTTTTTTGAGCGAACCATTCTGTGCAACAGTCTTGTGTGGAGCTGTGCTGTGACGGGCAGACCTGGACTCACCTATCAGGAAGCACTTGAGTCAGAAAGAAAAGCGAGACAGAATCTTCAGAGCTTTCCAGAACCACTAATTGTTCCAGTTTTATACTTGACCAACCTCACCCATCGTTCACGCTTACATGAAATTTGTGATGATATTTTTGCGTACATCAAGGATCGATATTTTGTTGAAGAAACTGTGGAAGTCATTAGGAACAATGGTGCAAGGTAAAGTACTTTTAATTTTTTCTTTTGATATACATACATTCCCATTGCTCAGATACACAAGCAGATGAAATGAGGAAAAGCTTACCTTTTACTACTTTCTGGCTACCATGTTTTCCTCCCCTCAAATAACCCTTGTTTTAACAGTTTCATATGTATTTCTCCAAAGCTGATTTGGTGTAGACCACCAAAAGCGTGTACACACACGCATACACACACACAGTCTCGTGCTGCTTTCAACGCGAAAGGTAACATACTGAATTTTATACCTTGTTTCACTCAAAATATCTTGAAGATTGGTTTATTACTTTATAAACCATTTTCCTTCTCTTTTTCATTTACTGTGTGTTCTATTATATCAGAGTTTCATCTCTTTTTTACCAGTAAAAAGATCTTAGATAAATGTATCTACTATGTTGTCATTATATTATGTATTAAATATGCCTATATTTCTTGCTGGGTTTTAGTAGTTCTTGATAAGATGAGGACTACATTTTTGATAAGATGAGAATTTTTGCTAAGTTCTCTTCTCCTTTACCCAGAAAAAAGTGGATTTTTCATATATGAAATTTAAAATGAGTTTATCTGTGGCAGTAAGTTAAAAATTACCTGCTTTTCTGAAATGTTAAGAATTTATGATTGGCTAGTCACTGATACTTATTATAGTAATCTATTTGCATTAAAACTTTTTATATCCTCTTTTGAGGCAGTGAGTCTTTTGGGATGCCTTTTTTCCCCTTTGTTAATCTGAATGCAAATTTCTTTTTGAATTTTAAACTTCAGCAGCCAAAACTTATTATATATGTTCTTAATTATATGTCAATAATTATGTTCTTTATTATTTTATTTTGGAGAATCATCATGAATTTATGTGTAATTTCAGAATAATATCTTCCATATAATCCATTTCACTTGTTAAATGCTACTCTGTATGAATGTTAAAAAGCCAAAAGATATTTATGTTTGAATTTGATTTTGGTGAATTACTGAACAAGTTCTTTTTTTAACTGTAGAAGTGAAAAGTGGTAAATATTGAAGCATTTTTCATTTGTCTCCTGACATTTAGTAAAAAACATATCTTTATTTTCAAGAGGAAAGATTGGTATGTCACCAGTAATCCCACCAAGAACATACCAATCTGTATTACGAAAAGGGCCTATTTGGAGATGAGGGCAATTTTTTTCTCCTTATAGTCATTATTTTATTTGACTTATGCCAATAGTGTTTTTTAACTTATAAATCATTGCGATACATTAATCTTTAACACTAGGTTAAATATGGCTTACATCTAGGAATATAGTTGTTTAGTGTTTTTTGCATAGCTTTTTTTAGTTATACCAACTATCTTTAGGTTCAGGTAGTTATTGCTTTAATCACAGTAGTAAACTAGGATACATTGTAGAAATGGGAAATCTGAGAGTCACAATTTTGTTGATTATTCATCAGAAACACACTTCTTCTGCCTTAAGAATCTTTTAAATGGTAAAGTATAAGAAATTGATATTTTTCTGAGTAATTTAAGGCTTTATTTTCATAATACATATTGGCTGTTCTTAATCTGCGTGTGAAAGGAGAAATCATTGATGACTCAATCTTTACTTTTTGCCTTTAGCAGCTGGGTGGATGATAAGATGCAGAGGCCTCGGGAAGTAATACTGTCAGAGTCTAGCCTTCTTCACTGTCATCTCAGGCGTAGATATTTCTGATTGCTCTGATTTTGTCTTTCATGCACATACTGCTTAGGTGATTCATGAGTATCACTTAGAGGGTAGACGCCAGTTATTGGGGATGTAGAAAGCATTAAGATGTCCTTTAAGAGTTCAGTTAAGGGAGAGACAAACATGCCAACTTGTGGGATATTAAAAAACATATGAATGAGGTGATTCAGGAGCAACCAGGTCCAGAGTGCCTGTAGAGGCTAGGCCTGGGTTTCTTCACGTTAACACTGGTTATTTTGGTCTTTTCATCTTTGCCAGATTTGATGATATCTCAGTGTTTAATATGCTTTTCAGGTCCTTCGCTCATTTTTCTTTTGGTTTGTCTATGAATAGTAGATTTCTGAGAGGGCTGTTAAATATGAGGCATATTAAACTTTGTCACTTTGTTGCAAATATTTTTGTTTCATTTTTTGCTTTGTTTCTAATATTCAGTAAATGTAAAGTTAAAAGGACTTTAAAAATATGTATAAGGAATACTAGTAGAATTAAGGAATAATGAATAAAAATTCTATAAATATACATTCACCACTTGGTTTTAATAAAATATCTTTGTCTTTGATGTTTGTTTATAGTTTGAGAAAAAGTATAATTTTTTAGTTTTATAGGAAGCAGAATTGTGTGATACTGAAGGTTTAGGCTTTGGAGTCAGACTGACCTTGCTGGACAATGACATCTTTTCAGGTTTTCGTGAGGCTAAAATGAGAGCGAGGCTGGAGCGATGGCGGGGGGCGGGGGATTTGAATTGCTGTATAAATAGAATATAGTGGCATTTTACTGGGGGAATAATGCTGCTGTTGGCCCACAAGTCTTATATGGAAGTTAGTATTTTTCTTCTATTATTGGCTAGTTTTTCTATTACTTTATATTATAATTAAGCTTCAAGCCTGACTTGAGATTTCTGCAACCTTAGGTACTATTTTCTGCATACACCCTTATCTTTTTCACTTAAATTTCAGTTTAAATAACTTTAATATATATTAAACTTGACTAAATTTCCTTTGGTTGGAATTGTACCACCCCCATCTATTTGTTATGGGCATGAACTTGGACAAACTCCATGAAATTTAGGGGAGAAGCCTGGTATGCTGCAGTCCATTGGGTCGCAAAGAGTTGGACATGACTTGGTGCCTGAACAACAACATGTATTTGTTACTTGTGCCCATGTCTCCTGCATTGGCAGGAGGATTCTTCACCAGTGAGCCACCCAGAAAGCGTTTGAATTCAGTTTTGAGGTGATGATGCTAGTGGTAAGGTTCTGGTGTCCTCTGGGTAGGCTAGTGCAAACCTAGCTTCAGTGATGAGAGAAGCGTTACATTGTTTCCTCAGTGTCTCTGTTGACTTTAACTGCAGGCTCCTGTGGCCTTTGTACCTAATTGTGTCTTGAGGCTTATCCTTAGGAGGCTTATTTGGAGAATTCAGTGGATTTCTCTCAGAGGCTGAGAAATAGCAGGCACTATCTTCATGGGGATCCATAGGATCCACAGTATGAGATATCTGTGTTCTTACTCCCACTTGCCACTCTCTGAAAGTTAGAGTGTGAAGTTAGGAGAATTTTCTTCCACAGTACATATATTTTTATCCACCTTTGCTCTTAAAGTTTATTGAGATATAATATTCACACACTGTAAAATTCACCCAGTGGGTTTTAGTTATGTGACTGTTTCTGCTATCTAATTCCAGCATATTTTCATCACCCCGGTAAATCCTGTACCAATGAACAGGCCCTCCCAACTGCATTTTCCCTCAGCCCCTGGCAACCACTAATCTATTTTCGGTCCCTATGGATTTGTCTATTCAGGATATTTCATGTATATGAAATCATAAAGTATGTACCTTTCTTTTCTGTGTTTGATTTCTTTCTCTTAGTGTCATGTTTTTCAGGTTCATCTGAGTTGTAGTATGTATCAGTATTTTATTTCTCTTTATTAATAAATTCTGCTGTATGGCTCTATCACATTTTGTTTATCCATTCATCAATGGATAGATAAATTTGAGTCATTTCCATTTTTGGACAATTATAAATAATGTTGTTACAAGCATTCCTGTACAAGTTTTTGTGTGGACATATGTTTACAGTTTTCTTGGGTATATACATAGAAGTAGAATTGTTCGGTCATATGGTAACTCTATCTTTAGCATTTAAGGCATCTTCCAACTTTTTTAAGCAGCTTCATCATTTTACATTCCTGCTAGCAATGTATGAGAGTTCCAGTTTGTCCACGTCCTCACCAAGCCATACATATTTATTTATTATTGTAAATCTTTTTTTAAAAACATTAGTTTATTTTAATTGGAGGCTAATTACAGTATTGTGGTGGTGTTTGCTATACGTCGACATGAATCAGCCACAGGTGCACATGTGTCCTCTGCATCCAGAACACCCCTGCCACTTCCCTCCCCACCCTATCCCTCTGGGTTGTTCTAGAGCCCTGGCTTTGAGTGCCCTGTTTCATCCTTCAAACTTGCACTGATCATCTGTTTTACTTCTGGTAATATACATGGTTCAGTTCTATTCTCTCCAATCATCCCACCCTCACCTTCTCCCACAGAGTCGAAAAGTCTGTGTCTCTTTTGCTGTCTTGCATATAGGGTGGTCATTACCATCTCTCTAAATTCCATATATGTGCATTAATATACTGTATTAATGTTTCTTTTTCTGACTTACTTCATTCTGTGTAATAGGCTACAGTTTAATCCACCTCATTAGAACTGACTCAAATGTGTTGTTTTTTATAGCTGAGTAATATTCCATTGTGTATATGTACCACAACTTCTTTATCCATTTGTTTGCAGATGGACGTTGTCCATCTGTTTTGTTTTACCATCCTAGTGGGTGTGAAGTGGTTTCTCTTTGTAGTTTTGATTTGCATTTCCCTAGTGGCTGATAATGTTGAACATCACTTTATGTGCTTGTTGGTCATTTGTGTATTTTCTTTGGAGAAATGTCTACTCTGGTCCTTTGCTCATTTTAATATTGGGTTATTTATCTTTATTACCAAGTTCCAAGAGATCTTTGTGATTTTGGGTACAAGTACCTTAGCAGATACGTGATTTGCAAATATTTGCTCCCTTTCTGTGAGTTGTCTTTTCATATTCTCGATGGTACCGTTTGCAGCATCATTTCCCTTTGCTTTTAAGCTTTTGTGTCAAAAGTATCTACCTTTTGTTTCTATCTCTGTTGGCAGAATTTAGCAGTAGTCCTAAAGACCTCTTCATCTATTAGAATTAGATTTACTGGAAAGAACGTGCTACATTACAGAGAAGTGGATGGGCCCCTTCTTAGGCTGAATTATTTCAGTATGGGTACTCTGGATCTCCTCACTTGAGTATTCTTATTGTCTTGTTTAGTGTTGGATATTCCTCCCTCCTTTCTTTTTTGCATCTTAAGATTAGGTGCTTCCCTCCTCACCAGAACTTTCTGTTTTGAAATTAGCAATCAAGTTGACAGATTCTTCTAGAAGATCCTTTGTCATTTCTGTGTTAGATAAAGGGAACAGCAGGCTACCTTACTGAACCACACCAGTTTAGTTCTTTATACAGCCATCTGCATTATCACCAGCTTGCCTGCCAGTCATGCTGAAATGTTTTCTGCTACTTCCTTGGAGCCTATGGGAGAAGTGAAGGGATGAGTGGTCTTGTGAAAAAACCACCAAACAGTCAGGTCTGTGAATTCTTAAATAACTACCAGATGTTTGTATATACATTACATCAGCAGATATGAAGCAGGGACTTATGGTTTCCATTTACAGATGAGGAAACAGATCCAAAGAAGTGATTTTTGGGGGGGTAATTTTTTTAGCATATATATACTGATACCTGCTATTTACTTACACTGGTTCCAGATACTGGAGACTAAGCAGTGTACAGAACAGAGTCATGGACTGTCCATTCCAATCTTACAAGTCATAAATGGTAGGATTTAAATTCAGATAGGCCTGACTTACAGATTATTTCTTTTTCTGTATCACTGTGTCCTTGGTTTTGGATTCTGCCGTCTGTGACTAGCTGTGTAGTTCTGTGCACGTGATTTAAACTCGAAGTTTCAGTCTGTTTTTCATGTGTTAAATGGACCCCTGACTTACAGGGTGACCTCATGGGATAAAATGGCATAATGAATGTGAACTTTTAAAAGCTATGTTAATATAATATAGCTGTAATATAATATAATATTGCTGTAATTGTCTTGTTAGCATTTGAATGTGTTTATCGGTGGCCATGCAGTTGTGTTTTTTTATTTATTTTTAATTGAGGGATAATTTCTTGACAGTATTATGTTGGCTTCTGTCATACATCAACATGAATCAGCCATAAGTATACATATGTCCCCTCCCGCTTGAACCTCCCTCCTCCCTCCCACACCATCTCACCCCTTTACGTTATAGAGAGCCATGTAGTTTTATTGTTTTATTTTGTTTGTTGGCACATGCTAGTAGTGATGTGGGGCTAAACAGTAGGCACCTGACACTGTAACTTTGAATCAAATTTCTGTTACAACTCTGAAAGGAAACCCCACAGTGACATCCAAGTTTCAACTAACTTTACCATCTCTTTTTTAACTACCTTGATAACCATTGTTTAATGAAAGGTTAGGAGGATGATGAGCTAGAGCTCAAATTCTTGCATGATAAACTCATCTTTTGTCCCTAACCCTAGAACTAGAGAAATTAGGAAAAAGGAGGTAGAAATCACACAACAAATAAACATTTTGGACTGTTGAGTCATCATTCAGTGTAAAGAAACACCTATAGAGCTTGAAAGAGTTTTTTAAAATGAGTCAATTATAATTTTATATTTGGTAATTTTTTTTTTTAGTTAAAGTAGGCTTTGGGCAGCTTGTTTTCAGGCATTTTACAAGCACAGTCAAGATGTTCTGGAAGCTGAAAGATTCATAGGAAATGTGAAGCAACAGGTGTGAGAAGGTACTTCTAAAAGTAGATATACTGACAGCAGCAAGGAATGGCACCTTATAACAAAGGAGGAGATCGACTAAACATTAACTCCAAAATATACTGACCTGGCTCAGTATATACTTTGATAAAGTTTGAAGACATTGCAGAATGGCAGTGTGCTAGATGCTTTCATTTTAATTCTCATGATATTGATGGGTGACTCAGAACTTCTGAAAGGTTATTTTCATGTTGGTATTTACCTAAAAGAGTTGAAAACTTATGTCTGCATAGAACCTGCACATTATTGTTTCTAGCAGCTTTATTAATAATTGCCATAAGTTGGAAGCACCAAAATATCCTTTAGTCAGTGAATGGGTAAATAAATGCAGTACATCCAGACAATGGAATATTAATTCAGTGCTAGAAAGAAATGAGCCTTCAAGCATGAAAAGACATGAATGAACCTTAAATGCATATTACTAAGTGAAGCCAATCTGAAAAGGATACATATGGTAGGATTCTAACAATATGACTTTCTAGAAAAGGTAAAATGTGAAAAAGATCAGTGGTTGCCAGGGGTTGAGAAGGGTGAAAGGGAGATGGAGAGGTTGAACTTGGAGGATGTTTGAGGCAGTAAAAATATTGATGTTGCTATAATAATGGACATATTTGTCCAAACCCATAGACTGTACAGCACCAAGAGTGAAACTTAGTAACTGTGAACCTCAGGTGATAATGATGGTCAGTGAATGTGCATTGATTATAGCAAGTGTTACTTCTCTGGTGTGGGGTGCTGAAAGAGAAGGAGGTTATTCATGTGTTGGGCAGGGAGTGTATGGGAGATTTTTGTGTCTTCTTCTCAGTTTTGCTGTGAATCTAAAACTGCTTTAAGAAAACATGGTCTTTAAATTTTAAAAAGTAATATACTCTGCTTATTAAGACTGAACTTTCTCATTTTTAAAAAATCTGCTTTTTTTCCCTATAAAAATTCACATGTAGCAGAGAAAAGTAAAAGGTGAAGGCCTGGAATATATTTCCCAAATGCTCCTTTCAGAGGTAACCATGGTCCAAAAAAATAGTGCACAGTTTTGGGGAGGTTTTTTGTATATAACACTAAATTTTTTTCTTTTAAAGTAACTTTTTCAGTTAGTGATGGTTTGGATAGTTTCTTATATTAGAAAACCATGCACACTGTTTCTAGCTGATTTTTGCATGAACTAGCTAAACTGTTTAAAAAGCTTAATTGGAATATTGCTTTTTCTGAGGGTGGAGAAAGTTATTTCGTTTGTTAAACCTTGTGTGAATTTGCTCTTTGAAAATAATGACCTGCATTTTCTTTCACATAATCTGTGACTTAATGACAGACCTTTTCTCCAGCGTAGGTTAAATCAGTACAAAAGCAGAATTAGATTTGCACCAGAGTTTCCCCTGTAGCTAGATTTTCCAAATACTATCCCCATACTATTTAGATTTAACGTTTCAAAATGTTCTCTAATTAAGCATAAGAGACTATATATAGTTCAATATTGTTTTTAGAACTGCTTTGTAAAATGAAGATTATGAAATTCCTTTTAATCTTACAAACTGATATCAATTTTGGCATGAAATAGGGACCAACCACCTAGTTCCTAGAACTCTTATCTATTCAGCTATCAAGGTGTATTCCCTGTGGCTTTCTATGTCTCATTGCTGGGTTGCTTCAAGCACTTCAGTCTAATGAAGTAAGAGAAGATTAGCACATAAACCGAAAATATAGAAAGTAGGTCCTTATTATATATTAGAATTGGAAATGAGAAAATAAACTTTTTATCTTTATGCTCTTTTTTGTGCTAACCTAAATGATATTAGTGAATCATAATGCATTAATTAAAATGCATTAATATTGGGACAAAGGGAAATACTAAATATATTGAGATAAGAGGAACATAAATGGTATAAGTAAGGAACAATACAGTTATTTTTATTTTAAACGATATGTGCTTGGATATCAGTGACTGGATCCGGGTGAGATTAATCCAAGGAGAAGTTTTCAGAAAAGTGTTTTTTGACTAGAAATTTGAAGACAGAGAAAAATAAAAATTAGCAGAAAGGATTGAGGGGGGAAGGCTTCTTCTTTAGGTACTGAGATAGAGCGTATAACTTTTATTGGGCACACCATGCGGCATACACAACTGCCTTGACCAGGGATCGAACCCATACCCCCTGCAGTGGAAGTGCAGAGTCTTAACCACTGGACCACCGCGGAAGTCCATAGTGTATAAATTTTAACAACATATATTAGTTAAGTTTAGTATAGTTCTTTCAGATAAAGGCTTTCTATTGGTCAGCTTACTCGGCTGCCCTTTTAAGATCAAAGTTCCTGGTTCTTAGGCAAGGAGAGTCCTAAGGAACATCCCCAAATTGATGTTTCAGTCTTTAATTGCTGATGACCCTAGTATGTTGATGATAAATAATTATTAATAGGGGAAAAAAGGCTGTTTGGGATAGCTGTTCGTTCTTTGGAATTCTAAGTTAGAATGGAACCATATTCTTTAGATGTAAATTATTGTATATACCAGAGACGCAGACTTACAACCTGACTACTGTATTGTTGCAAGCTTAACAGTTAAAATTTAGAATTCTTATTTACTTGTATAATAATGTAAATTGAGAGGCCATCCTCGGAAACACTTTTTATACCCTAAAAATCCCTATTAAGTAGTCACAAAAATAGATGAATTTGTCTTTCTAAACATGTTTAATTCAAATAACATATAAAACTTCTGTTGTAAATTTTCTGTATGGACTCAACTGCCTGATGCTTAACAAAATAGTTCAGTTAAGTTTGGACTGATCATACAGACGTATTCATTTTCTTCAGTGTTCTAAGGACCTTCACATTTGCATTGGCCATTAGGAGCATCTGTCTAATGCCTCTCAAAAGTCTTTGGTAAATATTGGAGGAGGGTAGTTGGTGCATGTGTGCGTGCTAAGTTGCTTCAGTTGTGTCCAACTCTTTATGACCCTATGGACTGTAGCCTGCCAGGCTCCTCTGTCCATGGGATTCTCCAAGTAAATATACTGGAATGGGCTGCCATGCCCTTCTCCAAGGGTGGTTGCTTCTGTGGCAGTTTCTTTATTAATCCCTTGTGCTAATGCAAAGTCCAAGAGTCAGCTGAGTCTCTACCACGGCTTATGATCTCTGTCAAGGGAGTCTTACTTATAGTAAGACAAAGTGATAAAGATAGGGGATGGCAAGTAAATTGAGGTCACCTCTTTTCTTATATAAAAGGAAATCAGTGTTTACTTCAGTTCATGTCTTGTTTAACTGATAGCAGCACGATGTCTGTAGAATGGTAGTAGTCCTAAAGTTCTTAGTTCACTGTGGCCAGAGAATATTAGAGACAAATCTCACTAAAGAGAGGAGACTATAGCTACTTCTGCCCTGAAATCTCTGTTAGGAATAGAAGGGAAGTCCATTTCTGTGTGGTTGTTACACAGGCTCAGGTCTGGGAAATTAGAGGCCTTCTGAATAAAATCTCTCTCCTACATCATCTTCTACTTCCTATGTGGTCTGTTTCATTTGGCCAATATAAGATCACAATGGTTCCAAATAACTGTTTTGAAAATGAAGTTATCTGTCTTTCTTAGACCAATTCAGAGACTATCCAAAAATAAAAGTTAAAGAGAACTTAGAGAAATGACATAAGCTAAAATAATCTCCAGTGAACAGAAAAGGGGTGATAAAAGTACAAAAAAAGTCTACTCATCACTAAAGGCCAGGCAAGGTCCTTTGTTTAACTTAAAAACATATGCCAAGAGAGTGATTCTGAGCAGATATTGGCACACCTTTTTGAAAATAAAGAGCCAGATAGGAAATAGATAGACTTTGATGTCCATATGGTCTCCAGCACAGCCAGCCATAGATAATATATACGTGAGCATGGCTCTATTCTAGTAATTATTTATGGACACTGAAATTTGAATTTCATATTATTTTCATGTGTCACAAAGTATTCTTATTTTTATTTTAAGCCATTTTAAAATGTAAAAACCATTCTTGGCTCATAAACCACACAAAACAGGTAGTGAGTTGAATCTGGCCCTTCGACCATAGTGTGCTGATTCCTGGTAGAAAGGAAAGATTACTTACTGCTTTAAAAAGGGTTCTAGAATAAAGTTTCCAGAGATCCCCTTTTAATCTGGAACCTCAGAGTATAGCATAAAGAGGTGGCTTTATGTAGTGGAAAAACCTTTTGGAACCAACCTGAGTTACTAGTGTTGGGAATCTTCTTTCCTCATCTGTAAAACAGTGTCTCCATTCGTATAGAGGTTGTATTTGGTTAGCTTTTGCTGCATAACAAACCATCCCGCAAAATTTAGTGGCATAAATCAATAAACATTCTCATGTTTCCTAGTTGACTGGAATGTTCTTATTATCTGGAGCTAGATTGTCTAAATTGCTTACTCTGGCCCTACATGTCTGGGGCCTCAGCCCAGGGTGGATATTTTCTTGTGGCCTCTTATCAAGAGACTAATCCAGACTTGTTCCCAGGGTAGGAATAGAGTTCCCAGCAGCAAGAGAAGGCAAAGCTGCAGTGTGCAAGCACATATCAAGCCTCAGCTTGCTCCATGTTTGCTAGTGTCATAGACCAGCAAGTCACATGAGCAAATCTAGAGTTAATGTGCGAGGGGATCAAGGAGATGGGGGCCATAACTGCAGTAGTCTGTCACAGTGGTTAGTATTTTTTGGCGCCCAGCATAGTGCCTGGCACATAAAGCACTCAGTAGATGTTAGGTCCTTCCTGCACTTGTCAGAGACAAGTACTGCCAGCTGTGATGACTCATCTTTTCTTGTAGCCAGTCACTAATTTTCTTACATCATAGTCACTGTTCTTCAGAGTTCACTATATGACATTTTAGGGAGATGATGGCAATACCACTAGGCTTTTGAGAACTTACTGTATGCCAGGCAGTGTTCTAATCTTTTAACTTAGACTATCTTATTTAATTCCCACAGCAGCCACATGTGATAGGTGCCCATTTGCTCATTTTACAGTTGAGGAGTTCATGCACAGAGGTTAACTAACTGAAACTTGCCTACGGTCACAAGCAATGATGTTATCAAGCCCAGGCAGTTCTCCTCTGTAGGAGGAATGAATGTGAAAAAATACTAAAAGAGAGCCCTTAAGCAGGGTTGAAAGATTATAACTTGAATGTACTTATTGATTACTATTTACTTTTCACTTTACTTAAGCATTTTGTAATTCTGTCAAAGTGTGAAGCAACATAGGATTGTATATGATGTGGTTAGATTAAGCTTTTGATCATTTACTCTTAAGACTGACCCATATTGTTGAATGTCTGAAAATTAACACTGTCTTATGATCATTGATTCAAAATGAAAAAAGCTCCTGCATTTAAACAGGTTCTTCTGTTTATATTTTTAACGATTGTGCTTATTAAGGTGCCTTAATGATTTTACTTCTGCATTCTGGCTATATAAGCTTTCTTCTCTTCAGATATTTTGCTTGCAGATGGAAGAATGCTTTTAAGTGGCAACAAAAGGTGAAAGTGACTGCAAACATGCAGGAAAATAGAATTTTTATTTATGTATTGTTTTTCTGTCTTTTGGCACAGTTTCAAGGGATGAAAAATACAACAGTGTATGACTTTTTCTTAGAGGTGGTAGGGAATATTCTGATTTAGTATTATACAGAGCCAAATTTTTTGTAATTCATTTATTGAACATTGCATGCTCAGTTTTGTTGTAGGTATTGGGAAGAGGGTAGTGAATAAGACAAGGACTAATGACTTACATTCAAGTGCAAGAGAGAGAGAAAAACAAATCAGGATAATTTCAGATACTAATGAGTGCTGTAAAGAAAGTAAAACTTGATGGAATAATTTTGAGTCATTTTTTGTTTTAGTCACTTGGATTCAATTCTATGAAAATCACTGTGTTAGAGGCAAGTGGTTAATCAAGTGTCAGAAAAGCATTAGTACTTACTGTTCTCTCAGCATTATATAGCCTGTTGGTAGTAGGAGTAGAATTTTTAGGGCAGAGATAAGCAAAATACATATGAGTGACTAATGAAGAACTGAATAAGATAAATGCATTATGAGGACATAGAGGGAAGGAGAATGAAGGAATGGTAGTCAAAAGGTGGGCTTCCCTGGTAGCTCAGTGATAAAGAATCCGCCTGCCAATGCAGGAGATGCAGGAGATGTGGGCTTGGCCCCTGGGTCAGGAAAATCCCCTAAAGAAAGAACTGGTAACTCTCTTCAGTATTCTTGCCTGGGAAATCCTATGGACAGATGAGCCTGGTGGGTTACAGTCCATGGGGTCACAAAGAGTCAGACAGGACTTAGGAACTAAACAACAGTCAGAAGGTACATACTTCCAGTTATAAGATAAATAAGTACTAGGAATGTAATGTACAACATGATGACTATAGTTAACACTGCTCTATGATATACAGGAAAGTTGTTAAAAGTAAATCCAAGAATTCTCATCACAAGACAAATTTTCTTTTTTTTTGGTCACTTATGAAACACTGGATGTTATATGAGATGCTGAATGTTAGCTGAACCTATTGTGGTAATCATTTCACTATATATGTACATCAAACCAGCATGCTGTATGCTTTAAGCTTATATGGTGATACAGGTCAATCCAGTTCAGTTCAGTCGCTCAGTTCTGTCTGACTCTTTGTGACCCGATGGATTGCAGCACACCAGGCCTCTCTGTCCATTGCCAACTCCCGGAGTTCACTCCAACTCATGTCCATTGAGTCAGTGATGCTATCCAACCATCTGATCCTCTGTCATCTCTTTCTCTCGCCTTCAATCTTTCGCAGCCTCAGGGTCTTTTCAAATGAGTCAGTTCTTCACATGAGGTGGCCAAAGTATTGGAGTTTCAGCTTCAACATCAGTCCTTCCAGTGAATGTTTAGGACTGATTTCCTTTAGAATGGACTGGTTGGATCTCCTTGCAGTCCAAGGGACTCTGAAAAGTCTTCTCCAACACCACAGTTCAAAGGCATCAATTCTTCGGCACTCAGCTTTCTTTATACTCCAAGTCTCACATCCATACATGACTACTGGAAGAACCGTAGCTTTGACTAGACGGATCTTTGTTGACAAAGTAATGTCTCTGCTTTTGAATATGCTATCTATGTTGGTTACAACTTTTCTTCCAAGGAGCAAGTGTCTTTTAATGGCTGCCGTCACCATCTGCAGTGATTTTGGAGCCCAAGAAAATGAAGACTATCATTGTTTCCACTGTTTCCCCATCTATTTGCCATGAAGTGATGGGACCAGATACCATAATCTTCGTTTTCTGAATGTTGAGCTTTAAGCCAACTTTTTCAGTCTCCTCTTTTCACTTTCATCAAGAGGCTCTTTAGTTCTTTGCTTTCTGCTGTAAGGGTCGTGTCATCTGCATATCTGAGGTTATTGATATTTCTCCCAGCAATCTTGATTCCAGCTTGTTCTTCTTAAAGCCCAGCATTTCTCATAATGTACTCTGCGTATAATTTAAATAAGCAGGGTGACAATATATAGCCTTGACATACTCCTTTTCCTATTTGGAACTAGTCTGTTGTTCCATGTCCAGTTCTCACTGTTGCTTCCTAACCTGCATCCTCACCGGCATTACAGTATGTTTTATTCATTCTATTTGAATGTTAGTGATATATTCACTAGCCAAATAAGACTTCTTATGCCCCTTTTTCCCAGTTTTATTGAGAAATAATTGAACAAAGCTAGTGAAGATGATGAAATTCCAGTTGAGCTATTTCAAATTCTAAAAGATGATGCTGTGAAAGTGCTGCCCTCAATATGCCAGCAAATTTGGAAAGCTCAGCAGTGGCCACAGGACTGGAAAAGGTCAGTTTTTATTCCAGTCCCAAAGAAAGGCAAAGCCAAAGAATGCTCGAACTACCGCACGATTGCACTCACCTCACACGCTAGTAAAGTAATGCTCAAAATTCTCCAAGCCAGGCGTCAACAGTGTGTGAACCATGAACTTCCAGATGTTCAAGCTGGTTTTCGAAAAGGCAGAGGAACCAGAGATCAAATTACCAACATCTGCTGGATCATCAAAAAAGCAAGAGAGTTCCAGAAAAACATCTACTTCTGCTTCATTGAGTATGCCAAAGCCTTTGACCATGTGGACCACAGCAAACTCTGGATATTCTGAAAGAGATGGGAATACCAGACCACCTGACTTGCCTCTTAAGAAATCTGTATGCAGGTCAAGAAGCAAAAGTTAGAACTGGACATGGAACAACAGACTGGTTCCAAATCAGGAAAGGAGTACATCAAGGCTGCATATTATCACCCTGCTTATTTAATTTATGTGCAGAGTACATCTGGGCTTTTTGTTTTCATCAAGAGTCTCCCTAGTTCTTCGCTTTCTGCCATAAGGGTGGTGTCATCTGCATATGTGAAGTTATTGATATTTCTCCCGGCAGTTTTGATTCCAGCTTGTCCTTCATCCAGCCCAGTGTTTCTCAGATGTACTTTGCCAAACAAAGCCTTGATGTACTCTGCAAAGCCTTTCTTTGGGATTGGAATGGAAACTGATCTTTTCTAGTCCTATGGCCAATGCTGAGTTTTCCAAATTTTCTGGCATATTGAGTGCACCACTTTCACAGCATCTTTTAGATTTGAAATTGCTCAACTGGAATTCCATCACCTGCATGAGCTTTGTTGGTAGTGATGCTTCCTTCCTAAGGCCTGCTTGACTTTGTATTTTGAATAAAAGGTACTGTAATGCCAAATTAATTTAGTGCTTCATTATAATTTCCTGTGATTAACACTAGATGGGCTGATGTTTACCTTCTATCTTTATAAAGATGTGTTTGTATTTTTATCTATTTCTTAGTAAGTGATTCAGCATGTTGATTTCATTGTTATCATATTAAAAATGCTTATTGACCATCATAAGGATAACAAAAAATATTCAGAGTATTTAGTTTGAGCTTCTAGCTCAAAGAATCTGAGAATGCAGGGAGTAAAAGTAAAATTTTGTCATCTTAACTTGTTATATAAAAATCTCTTTGCAAATTCTTGTAGTTTTTTTTTGCACTGTATTTTTATACACAGAAGTCATCAGATTTTATTTAATTTGGCTATCTTGAACTTCTTTCTATGAAAAATAGGGATTTTAAGATGAATTTTTGTGATGTTGAAATGGAAAAAATTCTAGAAAAGGATTTGTTACTCCCTTTTTGTATTATAAAGAACTCTCTGGGTATCTTAAGTATCTTAGGACCCATCTATATACTTCAGTGAGATCTAACAAATAGACCTACTTCAATTACCCATTTTCATATATATTGTTTTAAGAAGAGCAATAAATATTTTTCTTTTATGTTAAAGAATAAACTGAATAAGTTATATTCAGATAGGGCTTTATCCTAAGTAGTAAACTAATTAATTTTAATTAAGGTACATTGGGCTTCCCTTGTGGCTCAGCTGGTAAAGAATCCACCTGCTGTGCGGGAGACCTGGGTTCGATCCCTTGGTGGGGAAAGATCCCTTGGAGAAGGAAAAGGCTACCCACTCTAGTATTCAGGCCTGGAGAATTTCATGAACTGTATAGTCCATGGGGTCGAAAAGAGTTGGACAGGTCTGAGAGACTTTCACTTTCAAGGTACATTACTTTCTTCTGATAAAATTTATCCTTTTTAGTGTATAGTTCTGACTTTTGATGCATAGTTGTGTAACCCATCCCAGTAAGATATAAAACATTTGTAGTATTTCTTTGTGCCTCTTGTTACTGATCACACTGATCTTAGTTCCCCAGATCATGGATCGACCTCTGCCCCCTGCAGTGGCATTTGTGCTTCTTTGCAGTCATCCTTTGCCTCCATCTTCTAGACTCAGGCAACCAGCTATCTGTGTTCTATCCTTGTAATTTTGCCCCTTCCAGAATATGAATGTAAATAGAATTTTGGGTCTATCTCTCAACTCCCTTCTATTGAACTGTATGGCTGTCCTGCCAAAACTACAGGGTCATTCTTTATTGTAGCTTTTTAGTGATACATATATATTACTTCCATCTTCTACTGATTTTTCCCCCATGATGTGAAATGAATGCTTTTAATTGGAGTTAATATTTTCCTAATGTTTATCATTAGCATTTTAAACTGAACTTTCTATTTTGAGATAACTGTCGAATCACATGATGTTGTAAAATAATACAGAATAATACAGAATTTCCCCCACTGGTGCAGTATCACAACCAGGATATTGACATTACTATAGTCACAGTACAGAATATTTCTATCACTGTAAGGATCCCTCATATTGCTCTTTTATGCCAGACCCACAAATCAGAGGTTGTTAAACTTATTTTCCTACTTCAGACTTTGTTTTCTGGAACAAATCTGACTTGAAAAATCTGTATTGCCAATGACAAAGTAACTTTCAAGTTTGAAAATCTTAACTCAGCTTTTTTGGCTGAATTGAAGAATATAGTACTCTGACTCAAAATAAATTTAACATATGTCAAGTTATAAACTGATTATTGTTTAATAAATAGAATACCTGATGGATTGCTCATATCACTTTTCCTTATCAGTTGGTATTTGACTCGTGTGCCTATAATAGGACAAATATTAGTGGCATTAACAAAATTTTAATGTTTAATATTTTAATTTTAATGTTTTGGTTTTTTCTGATCTGCATATGTTGGTCTTTCCTCCTCACAAGGTTATCGTTTCTGTTGGCGTCAACATAAAGCTGAGCCCACAAACACCTTACTTGAATGCACTAGTTGGAATTTTGTATAAAGTATTTTGGTGAGGCTTTCATTAATTTGATTGATACTTTAACCAAACTTAATCATGTGGCTAAAACATAATTTTGAATACTAAAGAGTTTAAATAGCATATTGATAATATCCAAGTGTTTGAAACTTTGGAGATATGTAGATACAGCCCATATCTTAAATCTAGAATTCTTCTTTCTAGAGATTTTTATTTGTTATATATATCTTTTAATAAAAGATTTGGTCTTCAGTAAAAATCTAGTGATTCTAGTTGTCTTAGGATATTTAGGCTTATAATAAGTCAAATGCCAATTGGAGAAATAATAAGATGTGGTTCTCAGGTCCACAAAGAGCCTCAGAGCAGTTCAGGATGAAACATTCTTTGAGCTACTCTGATCAATTTGTCTAAAAAGTGAGAGATTACAAACAAAGCAACCTTTCCTGACCTCTTCTTCCCCACTGACAAGTAATCAACATAATTCACAGTCTTTTTGTTTGAAGTAGCAAACTTGTTGAGTGGTCTAGTTTCCTCCACTTAAAATGAGGTGTCACTTAACCTTTAGTTTTTTTAAACTCTAAACTTCAAATTAAGCAGGTTTTACTCTGTTTCTACCTATAAACTTGAAGTAATTATTCAAGCATAACATTTTTAAAATAAATGTTCTTGGCACCTGGATTTTGAGGGAATAAAAGGTAGCACAGGTGAGCAGATAAGCATGCCATTAGTTCAGCGTTTCCCATTTTTAGAGACCCAAACAGAGAAGGGCAATCTTTTATGTCAAGCAGGTCTCCCCGGGTTTCTAGTCTTCTTTTCTTTTGCTGTTAATTATTTATCTTCTACCCAAATGCCTTGTAAATGCACGTTTCAATTCTAGAATTTCCTTTTATATTAATTTGTATTTTGGCACATAAACTGAACTATGTGCATGCATGTGCGCAAGGTGCTTCCGTCACATCCGACTGTGACCCATGGACTGTAGCCCACCAGGTTCCTCTGTCCTTGGGATTTTCCAGGCAACAGTGCTGGAGTGGGTTGCCATGCCCTCCTTCAGGGGATCTTCCCAACTCAGGGTTCGAATCCACATTGCTTAGGTCTCTTGCATTGGCAGACATGTTCTTTACCACTAGTACCACACGGGAAGCCCCAAATTGAACTATAACTATTATTAAGTGACTATTAAAACAAAAACAACTTTTGTGGGGAAAGACATATACCATTCCAGAATATTCTTGTAAAAGACTGTTTGCATTTGAGCTGGTCACTATTAGAAGTTTACGACTAACTTCTGCTCTGTCCTCATCGTGTGCTTGCTGCTGTTCCACAGACTTGCTTTCAGTCTGAAACATGTTTTAAGTTTGAAGTGTGTTTTGGAGAGGCTCCAAAAGTGCCTCTTGACTACTTGGGCTTAAAGCTCTGAACTGCTCTTGTGTCAGTATAGTGTTGTGTTCCCCTTACCTCCAGTAATAGAGTGGAAGATTGGAAAATATATGGGCTTCAGAGTCACATCATACCATTATTGGTTGTGTGACTATAAGCAAATGATTTAACTTCTCTGACTCTGAATTTCATCTTCTGAAAAATGTGTCCCTTGAGGAGCTGATACGAGGAGAGAACTTTGTGTGTTAGGTACTTATCTGGCACACAGGAGCTCTAGTAATAATAAGGACCATCTCTTCATGGACATTCTCTACTCTGTCCTCAAATAATGGAGCATAATTTTAGAGTTGCCATACTCTCCAAGACCCACTAGCTGGGTCTTAATTCATGATCCTTTAACCTTTTTTTAAACCCCAATCTTTTTTGAACTCCCTAGAACTAGGAAATTACAGCAAGTGGATTTGAAAGAGAGTCTCTTTGGAAATCTATTAGAACACGTTGACTTGACATCTTGCAGTTAACTGAAGTTTAGATAGGCACCAATGAGAGGCCCAGCCTTGATTAGATTAGCAAAACTTGACCTATGTTTTGGGTGTGGTGCGAAGTTATAGTAGCATTGATAGTAACTAGTATAATTTATATATAAAACGTTCACTACATTATAACCAGTGTCTGTTGGAAAACTCAGCAGTGGTCACAGGACTGGAAAAGGTCAGTTTTCATCCCATTCCCAAAGAAAGGCAATACCAAAGAATGCTCAAACTACCACACAATTGCACTCATCTAACACACTAGTACGGAGAAGGCAATGGCACCCCACTCCAGTAATCTTGCCTGGAAAATCCCATGGATGGAGGAGCCTTGTAGGCTGCAGTCCATGGGGTCACTAATAATCGGACACGACTGAGTGACTTCCCTTTCACTTTTCACTTTCATGCATTGGAGAAGGAAATGGCAACCCACTCCAATGTTCTTGCCTGGTAAATCCCAGGGACGGGGGAGCCTGGTGGGCTGCCGTCTATGGGGCTGCACAGAGTCGGACACGACTGAAGTGACTTAGCAGCAGCAGCAGCACACACTAGTAAAGTAATGCTCAAAATTCTCCAAACCAGGCTTCAGCTATACATGAACCGTGAACTTCCAGATGTTCAAGCTGGTTTTAGAAAAGGCAGAGGAACCAGAGATCAAATTGCCAACATCTGCTGGATCATCAAAAAAGCAAGAGAGTTCGAGAAAAACATCTATTTCTGCTTTATTTGACTATGCCAAAGCCTTTGACTGTGTGGATCACAATCAACTGTGGAAAATTCTGAAAGAGATGGAAATACCAGACCACCTGACCTGCCTCTTGAGAAACCTGTATGCAGGTCAGGAAGCAAAAGTGAGAACTGGACATGAAACAACAGACTGGTTTCAAATAGGAAAAGGAGTACGTCAAGGCTGTATATTGTCACCCTGCTTATTTAACTTATATGCAGAGTACATCATGAGAAATGCTAGGCTGGAAGAAGCACAAGCTGGAATCAAGATTCCTGGGAGAAATATCAATAACCTCAGATATGCAGATGACACCACCCTTATGGCAGAAAGTGAAGAAGAACTAAAGAGCCTCTTGATGAAAGTGAAAGAGGAGAATGAAAAAGTAAGCTTAAAGCTCAACATTCAGAAAACTAAGATCATGGCATCCAGTCACATCACTTGATGGCAAATAGATGGGGGAAGCAGTGGCTGACTTTATTTTTTGGGGCTCCAAAATCACTGCAGATGGTGACTGAAGCCATGAAATTAAAAGACACTTGCTCCTTGGAAGGAAAGTTATGACCAACCTAGATAGCATATTCAAAAGCAGAGAAATTACTTTGCCAACAAAGATCTGTCTAATCAAGGCTATGGTTTTTCCAGTAGTCATGTTTGGATCTGAGAGTTGGACTGTAAAGAAAGCTGAGCGTCGAAGAATTGATGCTTTTGAAGTGTGGTGTTGGAGAAGACTCTTGAGAGTTCCTTGGATTGCAAGGAGATCCAACCAGTCCATCCTAAGGGAGATCAGTCCTGGGTGTTCATTGGAAGAACTGATGTTGAAGCTGAAACTCTAATACTGTGGCCACCTGATAAGAAGAGCTGACTCAGTGGAAAAGACCCTGATGCTGGAAGGGATTGGGGGCAGGAAGAGAAGAGGATGACAGAGGATGAGATGGTTGGATGGCATCACCAACTCAATGGACATGAGTTTGGGTAAACTCCAGGAGTTGGTGATGGACAGGGAGGCCTGGCCTGCTGCAGTTCATGGGGTCACAAAGAGTCAGACACAACTGAGCGACTGTACTGGACTGAACTGAACTGAAGCAATGTCTCTATAAAGCTGTACTGATTTCCTTCTCCATTATTTCTCTGCCAGGGAATTGTTTTTCTGTCTGTTAATTTTCTGTTAGTTTTAAATTAATTAGTGCTTAAATTATTGTAGCTCTGTGGGCCCTACAGGAATCATAGACTTTTCCCTTCAGTGGGCTGTCAGACCATTTAGGCACCACACCGATGTCCCTGTGCCCAGCATAGATGCGTTTATTTTTTCTCTGATGGCCGCCACTCCAGCCACTTAGGGGCATGCACCTGGACTCTGCCAAATGAAAACCACCCCTTTTTCTAATCTGAAGAAGCTTGTTGCAGGTTCATGAAAAGCCTCCTTTATCACCTCCTGTAACTCTGAGCCGTATAATCCCTGCATGTCATACCTAGGCCCTTCAAAGTTGGTTCCATTTGATTATTGCTTATTTTTGTGCAGTTCATGTCACTAAATTACAGAACCTTTTAACCATCAGACTACATAATTTCCTGTAGATGTTCCTCTTTAGAAACAGTTTTGTTTCTATCAGCCAGTGGTGAAAGTTGACCTGCAGTTCTTTTGACACCATTTCCATTTGCTTGGTAGGCTTGGTAATTGGGCCTTCTTCAGCTTTACTGTTGGGACCAAAAAAATTTGTTTTTTTTCTCAGTTGTGGTAAATAAATGTAAACTTTACCATTGTAATCATTTCTAAGTGTATTAAGTACACTCACAGTGTTGTGTAACCATCACTACTATTTCAAGAACTTTTTCATCATCTCAAACAGAAACTCTGTACCCATTAAGCAATAACTCCCCATTTCTTCATCCTTTCTGCCCCTGGTAACCTTTATTCTACTTTAAGTCTCTGCGAATTTGCCTAGATACTTAACTAAGTGAAGTCATACAATATTTGGGTTTTTTTGTTTGGCTTATTTCACTGAGCATAATGTTTTCAAGGTTCATCTGTGTTATAATATGTATCAGAATTGTATCCCTTTTTATGGCTGAATACTATTCCATTGTATGTGTGTATACTGCATTTTTTAAATCTATTCGTTTGTTGATAGATACTTCAGTTGTTTCTACCTTTTGGCTATGGTGAATAGTGTCATTATGAACATTGGTGTACAACTATCTGTTGAGTTCCTATTTTCAGTTCTTTGGGGTGTGTGTATGTATATATAAATATATACATACACATATATGTATACATATACACACACATATATGTATGTATACATACACATAGAAGGGGAATTGCTGGGTCATAGGATAATTCTCTAATTTTTTTAGGAACTTTCATATTGTTTTCCATAGCAGCTGCATCAGTTTACATTTCCACCAGTAGTGTACAAGGGTTCCAGTTTCTCTATCCTTCTCAATATTTTCTTTTTTTTAATAATAGCCACCTTAGTGGGTATGAAATGGTATCTCATTGCAGTTTTGATTTTTCATTTCCTTTATGACTAATGATGCTGAGCATTTTTTCATGTGTGTATTGGCCATTTGTATCCTTTTTGGAGAAATGTCTGTTTAGATCCTTGGCCCAGTTTTTAGTTAGTTTGGTTTTTGTTTTGTTTTTAGTTTTAAGGTTTCTTTTGTTCTTTTGTCTGGTTTGTGTATCAGGGTAATGCTGGTCTTAGGAAATGAGTTAAGAACCGTTCTCTCCTTTTCAGTCTTTTGGAAGATTTTGAGAAGAATTGGTATTAATTCTTTAAAAGTTTGGTAGAACCTACCAGTGAAACCATCTGGTCCTGTACATTTCTTTGTTGGGACGTTTTTGATTACTGATTCAGCCCTTGTAATAGTTACAGATCCATTTAGATTTTCTATTTCTTCTTAAATCAATTTGTGTGTTTCTAAGAACTTATCCATTTCAGTTATCCAGTTTGTTAGCATACAGTTCATGGTATTCTCTTATAATCTTTCCCAACTTTTACTTCTGGTTTTAATAATTTGAGTCTTTCCTCAGTTCTTTTTTAGAATTTGATTAGTAAGGAGTCATATATGATACTTGAAATGAATTGAGGGAGGAAGATAAAATGCTTGAGGGTTTTGTATTCACCCACATAGTCTATATTTTATTGATTCTTAAACCTCCATGGAACCAGTTGTTTTCTTCTATTTGTATACAGTGCAGAATTCCTAGCAGAGAATCCATGGTGTTGATTTCCTCTGCCAACCCACTCCAGTATTCTTCCCTGGGAAATGTCATGGACAGAAGAGCCTGGTGGGCTATAATCTATGGGGTTGCAAAAGAGTCGGACATGATTTAGTGATGAAACAACAACAAATAGCAATATTAGATTTTGTTGTGGATACTTAATATTCTCCTAAAGGAGAATATAAAGCAAGCGTTTGCTAAAATTTACATTAATGAAAATAAAGTTCAGTTATCTTGTAAAAATCAATCAGCTTCCCAAAATGAATCAGCTCTAAATAAACTGTTTGCCTTTCTGGAATTGTATGCTTCTGTTTTGACTATAAATACAACATGTTATTTTGAAAATGTAGGCAAAAGGCCAAATTATCAGTTTATAGGATCAAAGGAAAGATTATAAACAAGTAAACTTGAGATTGGGCTAGATGCAGCAAGAATAAGGGAACAAATTGCCTCTAGAACCCTTGCTGTCTCTCCTCTTTTCTCTCACTGCACAATGACCTGTTGCACATGGCAGAAAACATGGCTGCTGGCAGCCCTGGAATTTTACATCGTACAGATGCCATGATGGGAGAGGAGCTGATTTTTACTTTCTTGATTGCAAATGTTTAAATCTTGGAAAAGATATATTGACTTAGCAAAAAGGTACCCACTGGGTAGCAACTGACTCTGGCCAGGGTCTTGTGGAAGCATGTCAGCTCTACTATTAATAAAGATGGAGTGTGGAGGGAATGAAGTTCCTGGAAGAGGAGGGCTAAGTGGACAGGCAGCTTTAAGAATGCCCACAATGTATCATAACTTGCTTATGGTATGGTATAACCAAATGAATGATACAGTGAGTAGAGTGTCTAATTTTGAGCCACTGTTTCTCAGAGACTAGGGGTTTATCCCATTGGTAAGTGTATATATGCCTTATATATTCTTAGTTAATACCTTGGATTGCCTGAGACTTGTAGAGGTGCCATAGATAAAATTCCAGAAATGCCGTCTCTTTTTTTTCAGTTAGTGTGTGTTAGTCACTCAGTCAGATTCTGCGACCCCATGGACTGTAGCCCGCCAGGCTCCTCTGTCCATGGGATTTTCCAGACAAGAATACTGGAGTGGATTGCCATTTCCTTCTCCAGGAGATCTTCCCAACCCAAGAATCGAACCCAGGTCTCCTGTACTGTAGGCAGATTCTTTACTCTCTGCACCACCTAAACCTTGCTATTACTTGTGACTTTTGTTTTTTAGCAACTTAAGATATATTTCACATACCATAAAAGACACCCATTTAAAGTGTATAGTTCAGTGTTTTTTTAGTATCTTCATAGAATTGTACAACCATCACTACAAACTAATTTTAGAACATTTTAGAACTCTCCGCAAAGGAAGCCTATACTCACTAGCAATCACTGCTGATTACACTCCTCTTTCACTTTCTCCCTTATTCCCCTTTACCTTCAGGTTCCTTGAAACCACTCATCTACTTTCCCTGTTCTGAATGTTTCATATAAATGGGACCTTTTCAGTCTTTTTTCCTTAATTTACCATAATGTTTTAAAGGTTCATCCATACTATAGCATGCATCAGTATTTCATTCCTATTTTTTGCTGAATAATGTTCAATTGTAGGGCTATACCAAGTTTAAATTACTTATCAATTGAAAATTGGCACAGTAAAAATGAGGAATATTTCAGTTGTGGTGAGTGAGTCTGAAATTGCAGCCCATAAAATCCAGATACATCAGGCAGAGGTAAGGGAAGACAAAATGTTACTATGAGAAAGGTTATGATCAGGAGAATTTCAGAATTTAAAATATTGAATGCTTAACAAAAACTCTCATAATACCAATCTGTATAATGAGATATTATGCAATAATTGATTTTCTAAACTTTAGTGATAAATATAATTGCTAAGAATCTTGATAAACTGACTTTTAAAATAAGTTTGTATTGTTTTAAATTGTAGCTAACCTTTACTTAAATTGGCTGTTTCTTAAATTGATGGTTTTCTTTTGTACTAAATTGGTTATATTAGCCATTGTTTCTGCAAAATTACTTTTTACTTGTTCAAAATAGATTGCTCTGAAATGTTTGATTATAAAATATCAAATGACTTATATTCTTAAATGTCTTCTTTTCTTTCAGATTACAGTGTAGGATTTTGGAAGTCCTTCCTCCGTCACACCAGAATGGTTTTGCTAATGGACATGTCAGCAGTGTAGATGGAGAACCTATTGTCATCAGTGATAGTGATGATTCAGAAACACAAAACAGTTCTTTTCAAAATGGGTAAGCGATTTTTATCAACTTTTTAAATGTATGAATTCTTTGGCTGTCCACATTTTCACTGCCAGGGGCCCAGGTTCAATCCCTGGTTGGGGAACTAAGTTCCCATAAGCCACACACAGCTTAAATAAATAAACAAATGTATATGGTATATATGTATGTATGTCAGATTGAGTACTGGTAACCCATTGAAGTAAGTTTTTCTTCTTTCTAGCCATACACTGGTATATACTGTGCATCTAAACCATATGGTTCAACAACACATGTTAGAGTTTGCAAAGTTGAAGTTTACCTAGTTAATTCTCGTCAGCTATTGAAGATCAATTGAAGCTCACTTCATTCACTTATACATTCCACTTTTGTTTACTTGGAAAAATTCATTCTGTATTTTATTTTTCACTTTATGGTGTATATAGTAAAGAAACTATAACTTTCTGAGCTTTATGTTTCACTTTATAGTGCAGGTAGTAAAGAAACTAACTCTGAAATTCAGTCAGTTGACAGTTTTGGTCAGCTGAGTGTTCCTGGAGAAAGTCATATAATTCCAGATAGATTGACTCTGCAGTGTGTGTACTGTATTCGTATCACTTTGTATCTTACTTTCCTTGCCCAGTGCTTCTCCTTATCATCCTTTCATATCATTTTTTTCTCTGTAACCTCTACTTACATCCCCTTTACATTTACACTGGCATTCTAGAGGCACCTTTTCTAGAATCTAACCATTTCTCTCTACTACCATCTTATTCTGTCCTGCCAACATTTTTTCCCATTTAGTCTATTGCATTGCAGATTTCTGATATCCCTATTTTCACTCTATCCCCCTGTTCACAGCCAAGATGATCCTTCAGAAGTATTAAGTTAAATCATCATCACTCCAGTATTCAGAATCCTCTGGTGTCTTTACTCAGAGTAAAATTAAAGCCCTTCATGGTGACCCCATCATCTGTCCCTGCTTTTACCTCTCTGACTAGACCTTTTTCTTCTCTCTATTTATTCTGCTTCTTGTGCAAACCATGCGTGCTTCTCTGTCAGGACCTTTACACACTCTTTCTCTCTTACTTTAAAAACTCATATCCCCAACGTTTTTCTCATGAGTTGCTCACTCATTTTTTTCAGATCCCTGCTTACATGTCAACTTTTTGGAAGGCCTACCTGGCCCATTTATTAGGGACCATCACCCTACATGAAATAGGAGCCTTTCACTGTGTACTTTATTCCCTCCATAGCAGTTAACCACCTACCCTGTTGTGTATTTTGTTTGTCTCCTCACTGTATTTCTATTTTGCTCACCACTGAATCCTTAATCTTTATGAGTATCTGGCACACTGTAGGCTCTTAACTAGTTAGTGGATGGATGGATGGATGAATGAATGAATGTACCCTCAAAGGGCTGGAAAAATGAGAAATTGGTGGGGGTGGGAATTAAATGTGTAGCCTTTTGCTAGTTCATGAAACAAGGTAAACTATATTATCTCCACTTTTGCTCTTGGACTACATGGCTATGAAGAAGAAAGTAAATCCAACAAGAAGTAAATCCAGAGCTGTTTGTTTGTTTGTAAATTTTTCTAACCTAAACTGGATATTCTGCTTATTTATCTGTAATTTCTTCACTCAAGGAAAACTTATTGAATGACCAATTAAAGTATCTATCTAACAAAATAGCACTTTGTACTATTTTGGCTAATAAAATAGTGAGGCATATTAGTAACATAAAATCATAAGTATGCATTATATTGTTACAGTATGTTTTTCAAAACTAGATTTCATTTAAAATATCTTGTTTCCAAACAAATTATTAACTTATTCGTATCTTTGCTTTTTTTAGAAAGAAAAAAAATGCAATCGATCCCTTATTATTCAAGTACAAGGTGCAACCCACTAAAAAAGAATTGTATGAGTGTGCTATTGTTAAGGCAACACAAATCAGGTAAAATTCTGTATCTTCTCTATGCTGATTTAAAGTAGAATAATTATATTGTTCAGTTTATGGGCTAATGAATAGTATAGTTGAGATGACCAGTGTTTTCCTTATTCATTACTGAGTTTTTTCTTTTTTTTTACTTTTAGCTCAAAATATGTTCTTTATATAATGTAACCCCCTATTTAATATTTTTCACATTTTAATTTAATTTTTGACTTATACTTTTCAATATAATTCTGCTAGATCAGTTACGGTCTTATTAACTCATTTTCTTCTTAACTGGTGAACCAGAGATTATAAGATGGGAAAGTTATGCTTGATAATAGAAGATTTAATTGACTTGCAGCTCTTTGTTAGCATCAAATGATAATACTATTCCTATAATAAAAGAGATAGTAATATTCCTGTAAGGTAGCCTTACCATGATAGAGTAGCTCTGACAAGGAGGACTTCAGAAAAGTGTACTATCTAGTATGGTGGAAGTGTGGCTAGTAATAGTGCAGAACTGAAGTTTTTATTTCAGTTTTATTTAAACAGTGGCTAATAGGTGCCATGTAGAACAATACATTTCTTGAGGACTCGGATATTTAGTTAACAGTCAAAAGATAATTACTCTCAGCTAGTGTATGGTGCTGGGCTCCTTTTTTAGACCTTTTTTTCATGTAGTCCTTCCTATAGTTTAGGAAAAAATACATATTTGGGGAGGGCCACTACTTAAGAACTCCTATATTGTTTGTTTACTCATAGAAACTTTTAGCTTTTTCTTAAAAGGAATACATTAAATTCAATTGAAATATTTGCTTTCTTTCCAGAACCTTTCTAGAAATACTTGTATGTTTATTTTTTGTCTTCTGTGTGTGGTGATGGCACTATTGTGGTTGCTGTTTTTCAACTGGGGCCTAAGGAAAATGAAAAATGGTGTATTTTTAAAGCTTTAATCATTCTAACTCTTTAATTTTAATCTCATGAATTTGCTGGTTGCCATATGAAGTTTAAATACAAAATATTTTATGATTTGATAAAACCCATGTTTACTTCCGTTCACAATATCCATTTGAATGTTGGTTTATGTAGCACTATGTGATACATGGTAGTCTGTGAATTTTGATTATGTTAAGAATTTTAATGGTAATATTTATAGGGATGATCATCTGATTTTATAAAATTTGGTTTATTCTGTGTAGTATATTTTCCTTGAGGTTTATTTGATTTCTAAGTGGTTCCCAAGCAACAAATGCATATACTGTTTTGAAATAGACTTTTATGGTAGATCCACTCAAGTAGATCTTATAACATTCTACATAAATGCTTCTTTACATATAAATATATATATTCTCTCCATCGTTTTTGTTTAATGAAATAGTAATGTAAATACTTCTATATAAGTTTCTTATAACTTATAAATACTATTGGAAAATGTTCTTTTCCTAGGTTTGAAATTTAATTATGGATCTAAAGAGATTATGGAGCTCAGATTGAACTCTTGCATATTAACACTTTCTTCTTTCTCCTCCTTTTCCTTATAGCCGGAGAAAACACCTATTTTCTCGTGATAAACTAAAGCTTTTTCTGAAGCAACACTGTGAACCACAAGAAGGAGTCATTAAAATTAAGGTAGTTACAATAGTGATATTATTTGTTGAAAAGAAGGAAGAAAGATAAAAATGAGTAGTGTTATAAGGTTGTAACATTGCAGAAATGTTACTCCGAAGTTGCTTGAAAATAGCTCTCTTTATCTGGAGCCAGTTTTTAATAATTTTCTTTGTATTCACTGGATTAAATACTGTTTATATGCAATTGCTAGAGATGCTAGATGCCTCAGTTACTTCCACTGTTCTCCTTGTATAAAAAGGTCAACCCCGATTGATGAGAGTAGATGGAAAACTATGGGGGAAATTCCCTAGCAGTACAGTGGTTAGAACTCTGCATTTCCACTACAGGGGGCTCAGGTTCAATCCCTGGTCAGGGAACTAATATCCCACAAGCTGCACGGCCAAAATAAAGGTGAATGGGTAGGGCAATTAGAGCTTTCTAATAGTATAATACTGGCTCAGAAAAACAGATTCAAAGAACAATGCTAAAATAGATCCCCATAGGTAAGAAGATAATATGTATAATAAAAAGAATCTCAGAGACCAGTACTAAGCAGATAGATTATATTTCATTAATAACTATTTAGAGGGAAAAAATCAAGTTTAGAAACCTCATATTGTACAAGTAAAAAGTTAAATGATAAAACTAAAACTAATTTTTTTAAATGAGAAATACTTATATTGGGAGAGAGATTAAGTAAAACAATAGAATGGATTAGAGAAATGTATGCATGTATCAAAAGTCAGTTACTGTATGCCTAAGATTTGTGCATTTCATCATATGTATATATTACATCAAAAGAAAATATATGAAGGAAAAGGGTATTTGAATTTATTTTAAAAATAGTATTTCACATATCTAGAGACAAAGATAAATAGAACTGGGATACTTGGTTAACTACTTGGAAAATAGTTGGGTCTATTTGGAAAAATGTTGGGTCTACCTCAAAAAATAAAAAGGACATAAAATAAATCTTAATGTTATTTATGCTAAAATACTTAGGTGGAGCAATAGAAAAGAAATACCAAAGATGAGATTGATTTGACAATATGAATTTATGTAGGATTAAAAATGTCATGAACAGATTTGAAGGGCAAGTGCTGGAAGAAAGATACTTTCAGTGAATACATTGAGGAGCTCAAATCAATTATAAAACATGAGTACTCCATTAGAAAAATAGACATGATCAAATTTTACAGTGGATGAAATATAAAACTTGAAAACATGTAAGATCATCTGAAAGAATTTTTAAAGTATTTGTCTTGATAAGAGAACATGATTTAAGCATTCTTCTGTCTATAGTATTGAACAGGTGGTCATGTAAAATGATGCTTAAAAAAGTTGATGATTTAGACACTTGTGATAAATGGCTAGAACAGTGCCTGACATTTGATAGACAGTCAATGAATATAGCCGCTTATGTGTATCATAAATAGCCAGTTGGCCAGTTCACCTAATTTTATAAGATTTCTTCCATATCAGCAAACAAAAATAGCCCAAATAAGGAAAAAATGATGACAGACATACGTTTTCACCCAGGAAAATAAAGTCAATAAGTTTGAAAAGTTCAACTTTACTTAATAAATAAATAAAAATTAAGGTTATAGTAAACATTTTTCTCTTATGAGTATAATGAAAGATGGTTAGTGGCTATTCTAGTATACTTGTACACACACACACCCTTAAAACAACCAAGGTTGATGCCAGTATGGTGAAAGATGGTTAGTGAATATTCTAGTATACTTGTACATACACACACACACCCTTAAAACAACTGAGTTTGATACCCAGTATGGTGAATGTAGACTGTTGTTAGGAATACCTGCAAGAAAACAAAGATGTGGGATTTTTTTTATTGTGTGTGTTGGGTGTGTGTGAATAAGGGTACCTTGGCAGTTAATATACTAAAGCCTATTTGATCCTTTTTGGGTATGTGTTTCAGAAGAAACCATCCACTCATACTTAAAGTATTGTTCTCTATGAAGTGAAAGTTGCTGAGTTATGTCTGACTCTGCAACCACGTGGACTTTACAGTTCATGGAATTCTCCAGGCCAGAATGTTGGAGTGGGTAGCTGTTCCCTTCTCCGGGGGATCTTCCCAACCTAGGGATGGAACCCAGTCATGCTCCCATACTGCATGTGGAATATTCACAGGTTATATAAGTGGGACAGTAGACAGCCATCTTAATGGAATTTAATGTGAAATCTTAATGAATTATTCATTTACTGTGTTAGGTATTAAAAGCTATGTTCTACCAAAAGTAAAAATACTATTATAGTAAATTGAATTCCCAGTAGAATCAATCCTATTTTATTAATAACTTAAAATTTTATATCATCACATTTTCTGTATTTCTGTAAATAGCATTTTTTTTGGAGAGGAAGAAAGAAGATAATCTTTGCTGTTAGACCAAAACTTATCTTCAGAATTGCTAATCGAAAATAAGAAGTTTAGAGTTGGACATGGATGAAAGTAGAAGGAAAGAAACTCTTGATTTTAGCAGATATCCAGGAACCACACAACTTACAGTAAAAATGAGGTTGACTTCTATGAACTTAAATTTTGAGTTCAAACTTTATAGAAATTTATCAATATTTCTGCTTTTATCCAGACCAGCTTTAAAATTTGATACATAAAAAACTATTTAAGTTATTATTTCAAAGTGGAGGGGGAAGTCTAAATGTTCAGCAGTTAGGCTAAGAAAAAGTTATTGATTTAATATAGTGGATTTTTAAATATTTAATATATGGATTATTTATTTACTAGAAAGCCTCATACAAAATTAGTCAAAAGCGAACAAAAAAGATTATTGTATAAGTGAAAATTTGAGATAGTTTTAGAATTCAGGAAACTGTTGAAGCATTCTTGAATATTTTATGGTGAAGGAATCCTTCGAATTCTGGTTTTCTTCCTGGTAAAGCTGATTAATTATGTAATTTTTAAAAGGATCAAGAAATAAAATGTATGTTACTATACAATACACATAAAATTCTAATGCTTTTGACCTGGTTTTTAACAGTAATCGTATGACATGTTAGAGCTTATCTCTATATATGATTTACTAATGTGTTATTATTGTGCCCTTTTTTTTAATGTGTCTTCTTTTTTTTTTTTAATGAAGCCATCATCTCTTTCAACATATAAAATAGCAGAACAAGATTTTTCTTACTTCTTCCCTGATGATCCACCCACATTTATCTTCAGTCCCGCTAACAGAAGAAGAGGGAGACCTCCCAAACGAATATCTGTTAGTCAGGTAAATAAGAGAGTAGATAAAAAGTACACAGTAATTCTTAATAAAACTAACCAAAATTAAGAGTAAGGTTTGGCTTGCTTCACCCCTGGGTGCTGTAGGAAGGAACACTTTCCTTCACACAAGAACAGGGTGTACTGTATTTTGACAACTGCTTAGCAGTGAGGCTTGTAGAAGTTTCAGGTGTGAGTTAGACATGAGTCTCATGCCACAGGGGTTTTGTACTGAAATGTAAGCAGTTACTAAAATGTAAAGCAGGATGAAATATAGGGAATAAATTATGGAACTGAAATGTAAAGATCATTTAAAACATAAAATATCACAGTTAAGCAAGCTAGAGACCTTAATCTCCCAAGAAAGAAAGTAAAAATAAACTTGATATCTTTAATATTGACTACAAAAATGTCTCTGACGTATATTTACTCTGCCTCTTTCTTATTTGATGTCTAAGACTCCAGCTAGTTTAAGTTCCCTGAAATATTTTTGTTTTTTTTTTTCTAATGCATATTTTTAAGGCTCCCCTTATGTATTACTGGTTGTTTTTTTCTGGGAGGTTTTTGTACTGATTTGTAGAACTACAGAATTAACTGATATTCTATATGTTACTATGATTAGAGTTATTAAAAGTTCAATTATATTTTAGAATAAAACTTTAGTATAAAGAAAGTATAATTGATGAGGGCTTTAAATTTGTTCATTTTTTAAGTTTAAGAAAAAGGAAACCAGTTTGTAAAAGTTGTGGTTACAACTTTAGTTTCTTGGTTTTTATGTGTGTGTTTTGTTTTTTATTTTTTTTAGGAGGACAGCATTGCCAATAAACAGACTATTGCAGGTTATAGGAACAAAACTACTAAAGAAAGAGACAAACTTTTAAAACAAGAAGAAATGAAATCACTGGGTGAGTTTTAATGTAAAGGATATACCAAAGATTTTGGCAAACAGAAAAGGCTTAATAAATGTCTCCAATTCCTTCACTGTCATTTGTTGTCGGCCCTCTTAATACCTTTTTTTGTCTCAGAAAAGTGTATTTCTCTGTCCCTAGGTAGGGGATGTTTCTAAAATGGCTTATTTCTGGTTTTGTCTGTCTTAAGATTAGTTTTTTCCCTCAGATAACTATTAATTTCTTTGATAAATGAGACCTCTGTTTATCTCTTAAAACAACATTTTAAGGTATAACATATCCTCTGTTAAACTGACCTAATGCTAGATTAAGCACAAGTTGGCAGTTTCTAGCCATTTTTGTTTGATTCCTACAGCCTTATAAAACATTGTTTCCCAAATGTGACTATATACATGAATCACTTGGGAATCTTACTAAAATGAAGATTCTAAATTAGTAGGCCTGGGTGGGAGAAAAGATTCTGCATTTCCAACAAGATGCTACCTTGCTGCTGGTCTTAGGGCCACACTTTGAGTAGCAAGGCTTTCAAAGGCAGGTTTGTGTTTGTCCTATAGCAGTAGTTTGTCTTACACAGAGAGGACTTGCTCGTCCCATTTTAATCACCAGCTGACTCCCTCTGTGAGTGTCTCTTGATCTCACTTAAACCTTAAAATACTTCTGAGGTTCTTTTGTTACATTTAAAAAGTATGTTATTTTCTGTGTACAATTCTAAGTCTGATCTTCTCCACAGCTTTTGAAAAGGCTAAATTAAAAAGAGAAAAAGCAGATGCCCTAGAGGCAAAGAAAAAAGAAAAGGAGGATAAAGAGAAAAAGAGGGAAGAATTAAAGAAAATTGTTGAAGAAGAGAGACTGAAGAAGAAAGAAGAAAAAGAGAGGCTTAAAATAGAAAGAGAAAAGGTATATCCAAGTATATTAGTTATACTCTCCACAAATAGTAAATAGTATTCAACACTTTATATATTTAAATTCATGGTTAATTTTAAAATTCTTTTATCACTTCCATTTACATTTATAGTTGTGCGTAGAGCACTGATAAATGGTATTGGGATATCTCCATTTTCCTTGGAAAATTTAATGAATGATTTAAGATTCAACATGTATGAGTGACTTCATACCTCAGAGCCTCTTCAAAAGTACAATTCTAATGTTGCTTTTCTTCATTGTTTAGACTTCCATATTTAGGGAAATAAAACTTTCAGAAGTAAACTACATTGTTAGAAAAATACAATAAAATGTATGAGGATTAAGAATTAGTGTAGTGTTCTTACTTTCCTTGAAGAATAAAGTATCTTTGTTTCAGCAAATCTTTTATTATCATCTTTAATAGTAGATATTAGAGAATTCTATAGCTGGTTTCTTCTGAAGTCCATCATTGTCATTGGTTTTCTGGATATTCACAAGTACCCTTGGAGAAGGACATGGCAACCCACTCCAGTATTCTTAACTGGAGAATCCCATGGACAGAGGAGCCTAGTGGTCTACACCCCATAGGGTCGCAAGAGTCGGACATGACTTAGCGACTAAACCACCACAAGTACCCTAGGTGATCATGTTTGTTCATTTTAATTGCATGTGTTTCTTGAATTATTTCAGATAGGCCCTTGCATGGAAGTAGGGAGTGTCTGATATGTATTTACTCCAGAAAGTATAGAATACAAGGGAAAAAAATAAAAACCACTTGTAATCTAAATGGTAATATTTAGAAATAGCATTATTACTTTGATTAATTTATTTCTAATCTTTATTGTGGCACTTAAAGAATAAGGTCCAGCATTTATAATTTTGTATATATATATTTTAACATTATTATAAACATTTTGTCCTGCTACTAAATAAGTAATGTGAAATTTTTAGTGACTGCATGTAATATTTAATCAAATAGATACAGGTAACCACTTTACAAATTTTTGCTCATAAACAAGGATACTTTGTTCAAATTTATGAACAAAAGTCTTTCCTGTTTTTAGATTGTGTCTCTGGATTAATTTGTAGAAGTGAAATACTAGGTCAATGGGTAAGAACATGTTAAAAACTTTCTGTACCTGGTGAACATAGGTATTTATTTGTCAAATCTGTTGTACTTATGTATACTCTTAGCAACAGTGAATGAAAATACCCATCTTATTACACCCTACAATGATTATTTGGGCGGAGGGAGGGCTTATTTCAGTGGGCCACTCAAAGCACAGTTAAGTTCTGTAACTATCTAGGTGTTTTCTGTTAAACTTGAGAAGTGTACATCTGTTTACTTTCAGTGTTGCTAAATTTCAAAGAAAGAATATTAACATGCATTAAACATATGTATTATTACATAGTTAACATATTTATTGGAAATAATTATAACAAAATATTTTGTTTATATTCTGCTTTACTAGAGACTTTTTAGGGTCAATATTTATCCTGCAGTTTCAAATACCAGAACCAAGAAGAAAAGTTGTCAAAAGACCAACTGAGCAAAACGTTCACCAATTGCACTCTAATATTGCTGTTACTTACTGTCCCCTCTGTGTGTCTCTAGGCAGTTAATTAGGTTTAAATGAATCTTGAAAACTAATGTATTACAAATATAAGGGGGGTAGTTATTTAGGTACTCTAATAATCTCTTATCTCTTCACTTGAGATCTAATTGATTTAAAGTGGAAAAAGCACTGCTATAGACAAGGTCAGATTGAATTAATATTTATCCAGGAGTTGCTATGTGTCAAACATCTTTCATCTTTGTAGCAGTTCTATCAGATAGGCATTGTTTTGATCAGTGGTTTTAACACTGTTATGTACAGCAGAATCCCCAAAAGAGCTTATTTTAAAACATCAATTGCTGGGTCCCAACCCTAGAGTTCCTAGTTCAAGAGATCTAGGTAGGGCACAAGTATTTATGTTTCCTACTAGCTCTGAGGTGATGCTGATGCTGCCTTATAAATAAGAATTTTTATTATACCTTTCATTTTAGGAAAGAGAGAAGTTGCGTGAAGAAAAGAAAAAGTATATGGAATACTTAAAACAGTGGAGTAAACCCAGAGAAGATATGGAATGTGATGACCTTAAGGTATAAGCACCTTATGTGATTTTCACACACCTGTGTAACAGAGGAGATAGCCAATTAGGCAAATATGTATATTTAGAGTTCCAGGATAGCATTGTTAGTATTTTATAACAAGCTTTGATAATGATTCTTATCCTGTGGAAATAGTTGGTCATCTGTGCTATCCTTGGTAGTCCAGTAACCACTGAAGCCAGGCAAACATTTAATGTGGTTACTGGACAAAGATTCTGCCTGTCTCCAGAAATAACCAAAATATACCAAACTCATTCATCTCGTTTTATATGGAACCATTTCTAAGACAATAGATGGTGGATTAATTTTGTTCCATATCCTAAGGAAAATACCACATTAGAGATCATACTGATATGGCTTATGCCTTGGCCTCAGAATCTAGGTTAGAAGTCGCTCGTAACTGGGAAATGTAGTCAGAAGTATAGCTCAACCTAAAGTTATGCTGTTAGTTGAATGAAAGAAAAAATAATTTAGTAAGTGATTTAGAGACTGTGATTTAGTATAAGATATAAGGTTGAATTAAAGCCACAGCATCTATAATTTTTAAAGTTCTAAAAGTGATTATAATGAACATCCAAGGTTGAGAAATGTGAAATAGTTCTTAGGTAAAGAATATATCATATCTGTCTTTATACAATTTCCTGTACTTGGTTCAAATAGTTATATAAATTGTTTAATTCAAATAGTTACATAAATTGTTTAATCTTGCAGGAACTTCCAGAACCAACTCCAGTGAAAACTAGACTACCTCCTGAAATCTTTGGTGATGCTCTGATGGTTTTGGAGTTCCTTAATGCATTTGGGGAGCTTTTTGATCTTCAAGATGAGTTTCCTGAGGGAGTGACCCTAGGCAAGTGCTATTGCTGTGTGATAGTTCACCCTAAAATTAGTGGTTTAAAAGAACAAATTATTCTCTCTCAAAGTTCTATGGAGTCACTGGACCCAGCTATCCAGGCCTCTGTTGGGGTCCTTCATGTGATTACAGTCACAGTGGCTGGGACTGGAGTCACCTGAAGGCTCACCTGGCTCGATGTTCAAGGTGGCTTCTTCACATGCATGCCTGGAACCTCGGTGTTCCTCCACATGGTGTCCCGCTTCATCAGAGTAGCCTGTACTTCCTGTGTGGCAGCTGAGTGCTCCAAGGGGCTGGAAACAGAAGCTGTCACTTTTCTTAAAGGCCAGGCCTAGAACTGGCAAGCCTTGCTTCTGCCATATTCCATTAGTTAGGCCTGCTGGGATTCAAGGGGGTGAAGGAATAGACCTCATTTCTTGAGGGTGGCATGGTATGTAAGTGCAGGGAAGGGAGGGATTGACAGCCATATTTGAAGATAAATTACTGCCTAACTTTTAACTTGTGATTGCTTCTCCTCTGCACTTACATACTGTTACTTTGTATGTACATCATTCATAAGAGCTAAATTAGTATGAGAAGGGCTTTAGATCCCATTTTAGATTTTTAGCTAACCAATAGAAAAATAATCTTCTTTAGATCCAAATAAAAATTCTAAAAGAATTTTAATGCCACTCTTATTTTATCGACTACATTCTTCAGGAGGGCTTTCACTTTCCCTTAGTTTTTCTTTATGAGCTAGGTGAGGCATGAATCACTGTGCCTTACAGATCAAGAAGGTCTAAACAACGCTGGTTGAGGTAAGACGTTTAGGGTAGGTGAATTAGATGAGAAACATTTATGACCTGAACACAATATTAGGATTACAGCTAATGCTGATGATTACCTCTTATGTGTACTATTTTGTAAACAGTCATGTCCCACATAGCTCTTGAGAACACTGGGACAACAATAATATCTTTGGTGTGATTACTCAAATTAGAGTAAGATTATAATTTTTAATATATGACTAATTTGCATCTCAGGCTTAAATTTAGCTGAAATATTGTATCAACTGAGGCTAATTTGACTTTCTTTGAATGCAGTGATTTTTGGCTTATGATTTTGTTGTAATTACTAAAAATTATTTTGTGATTTTGCCTTAAATAATAATACTTGGCTTTACCTGATGGGCACTTAAGAAAATAGTTACACAGGGTATTGTTGATTAAAATGTTTATTGTTCCAATGGAGTTGTTTTTCCAGTACGTGACCAGAACTTTAAATTCATTTTAAACATTTTATTCACAGAAGTGTTAGAGGAAGCTCTTGTAGGAAATGACAGTGAAGGCCCACTATGTGAATTGCTTTTTTTCTTCCTGACTGCCATCTTCCAGGCGATAGCTGAAGAAGAAGAGGAAGTAGCCAAAGAGCAAATAACTGATGCTGACACCAAAGGTCAGAATTCAGTATTATTGCTGGCTGATAGTAGCTTTGTAGTGAAATAAACTTTTGATTATTTAAATTTTAAATTAACTTGGCTTTTACAGTTATAAAACATGGTTGTTCAAGTTACTTGATTTTTGAGTCATATACTAGCAACATATTATCAGTTGTTTTACAAAAGCTTTGTTTTAATATATCCTGTTTCTGATGACCTTAAAAATGCTGCAACCCCCACCCCGTTTGTTTTTTATTCCTTTAGATTTCTCCTGTGATTTAGGAACCTTACAAATTTCATTGACCAGTATCTGTAATTCCAAGAAATTTACTGAATAGCACTGAGTTTTTGTCCCCATCCAAGAAAATACTTCAGTTGTTGTTATTAATATTTTAAGTTAAAAGTATTACTGATTTCATTTCATATCTGATAATTTTTAGATCAGAGTTAAGTAACATTTAATTTTTTTAAATTTTGCTAGTTTGAACTAGAAATTTCGCTCTTTAATTTCTATACAGTTAAGTATCTTGAGTCTGTATGGTACATATTAATGTAGGAATAATTCTTGGGGAAATCTTGTTTATTTTTAATACAGAGTAACTCTACTCTGTATTAAAGTTTACTGTTTTATTTAGGATTTTATTTAGGATTTACCTCAATCAGAGGAATTGTTAAGCATTTATATTAACAGGTTGATTTGACTTCCTGAATAATATTCTCTGTGAATTTTGCCACCTATGAGATAGGACCATTAAATAAACTTAAGTGTATTACGTAGAAATACACGATAAATAGTTTGGAGCCATCTTGATAGCAGAATCTTAGTAGGAAAAAAAATGGAACATTCCTCCATTCAGGTAGCATGGTTGGCCTTAGATAATTTGAGCTAATTCCTTTATGCCTGGTCGATGGAGCAATAGAGTCATGAGGATGTAGTCAGTTCATTTGTCTTTTGATTTTGCAGCCTAAGTTCAAGCAAAATACATTCTCTTGCTTGAGTGCTAATCACTATAGCTCCCTTATCAAGGCCATTTTAGCAATGTGGTCTTCGTTGTCATCTCAGATAATTTAGTCAATTTCATAAAAGGGAAGGGAGAGGGGTATATCCGTTTATAAAACATCCAAAGATTTTCTAATGATAAGTACCACCACTAAAGATGGATGATCTAAGTGTAACATATATTCATTCTTTTAGCCTTTAGGTTGTCTTAATGACCAATAACATCACAGGGTTATTGACCAAATTCTGACCTTAATACAAGACATAAAGCTTTCTTTAATTCAGGATTTGAATTAGGTGAATTTTGTAGTTTTGGAAGCCTTAATGATAAAAAGTGGGGTCAAAAGGAAGTTGTCTTGGAAAAGCAGCTAATATAAAGGAAAAATATATGTAGCTGTTGATGTTTGTATTGCCATTTTATTTTCTATTCATGATTTGTTGTTCCTGTAATTTTTATAGCTCTCCTCCTATACCAGCTGTCTATAAAGTCTACCTCAGAATAAATATTGACCATTAATACTGCTTCTTTTGGAACTATTTAAATGTTATGGAGGGAGAAAAAATTACTTCAAAAATTTCACCCTTCTCTCATTTGCCTATTACCACATTTTAAATGGTGACTTCAGTTTCATTAAGGGCCCCAGACTGTTCCCCCAGCTATTTTTCATATATTCTCCCATCTCAGTAACAAAAAGGCTTTTCCGTAGTCTTCCTGAAAGCACCTGAATAATCACATGGGATTTAATATTATTTACTTCTTTATTAGCTGGCCTTACGTAAGGTGTTTCTTGCTCCTTTTAGAAATGGGGAAATTGGGCAAACAATAAAAGCATGTATTTACCTCAATGATGAAAAAACATGAGGTTCAGTGAAGTCATTTACTGAAGATCACGTAGAGAGTAAGTGATTGTGTAACTAGTAAGACACCATATATGTGTTGTTTTATCCTCATACCACCATTATAAGGAAGATGTAATTATTTTCTGCCTTTATATGTAAAAGAAATTTAGTCTTAAGGAGTTTAATTAACTTGCCCAAAGACATGTGGTTAATAAGAAGTGATGGATACAAACTCAGGCTCTCTGGACTGGAGCCTCATAATGATTACATTTTATTACCTTATAATATGGCAAAGAAGTAATTATCTGTCAAGAACATGTAATTTTTTTGGCCTCCTTCTTTTTATATCAAATCTAGAAATTTTGACCAGTAGTTTTTTAACTCTTACATTATAAATATCATTTCCTCTCTTTAGTCTTACATCATGAACTTCAATGCATTTCACAAGTATAGGGACAGAAGCATTCTCCTGATATGTAATAGTTTTGTGTGTTGCTGAGATGTTATTGTTTAGTGTTGAAATTATGTGTACCTGATTCTAGATTATGATAAATGTATCTGTTTCAGGTGGTCATCCCCCACACAGTTCAGCTGTATTCTCTTGGTATGATGTATCCAAGTGACTATCTCAGCAAATAAATCCTAGAATGATATTTATGGTTTCTTGAAAGAGCAATTTGGTAGATAGTTGAGTTGAAGAATATGTATTTTAGTATGTTGAACACAACTAAAAGTAAATTGTCATGTTGTTGGTTGTCCATTTCCTGAGGCCTTTACAGCCTTTGTCCTAGGAAATTATTACTTACTATAGATAAAATAAGTTGAATTGCTGCAAAGGAAGAGAGCCAGTACACTTATACAGCTTTTTAACTAGGACTTGTTAATTTTAGAGTGCCTATATTAATTTTAAATTTGTTTGGCTTTATATGTAAAATGAAAATTGAAAAAAGTTTTACATCTAGTATTTCCCTGGCGAGGAACATTATAATGTCTGTCATTTCAACTAAATTCATGGCCTTGTAAAAATAACTTAGGTATATATGTAACATTTAGTTAGGTAACTTCTCCTGTGTGGTACTGTTTATGCTTCAAATGCCGTGGAATTGTCAGTAGCTGTAATCAGACATAATCCCAAAGGGCCTTTTTCCTTCAGTAAAGAACAGCACTTCTTTTCTCTAAGGTTCATTTTTTCAGCTTCTGAACTTTGAGGAGGGAATCATAAAGTAGAAAATGAAGGAACCACAGAACCAGGTTAGCTCAGTGATTTCCCAGCTCTAATCCATGGAGGCCTACAGATTGTGCAGGGATTCCTCCCTGCTAGTGTAGGAGAGTTGAAAAGATGGATGAGCAGGATTATCATCTCCATTCACTTTATATGGTGCTTCCAAGAAATACTTGAAGAATTTGAAAACTGCTGATCTTGACTTAGCACTATAAAAAAAAATGAAGCCAATTAAGTGCCTGATTTAAAGGATACATAAGTAGGAACTAGGGATGGACAGAGCTAAGAGTAGAGTTTACATTATCTGAGACTTAGTCTGAAGCTGTGTCTACTGTGGTAGAGCAGAAGGGCTTTTTATCAGCTTAAAGTTTTTTCATTGGTGACATTTTAATTTTATTATCTATGTAAGGAATAATTATATATCCTAATGGTTTAAATATATTTGTGTCAGTAGACTTGCTCTTTGGTTCTATTTGTAGCTTAAGCACTGTTTTCAAAGCTGAAGCAATTTACTTAGAAAATACAGGGATATCTTCCTATTGTTTCATGGATCAGAGTTTTCAAAGTAAAAACAGGCAATTTAAATGAAGAGATAAATCTGTGGTTAAGTGACAGTAGTATTGTCTTTAAGTTCTTTTAGCTCTTTTTCTGTGTTGGTTTTGTGATGATTGCAACTTATACTTTGTTATGATTGAGTATTCGTAATTGAATATTTATGAAAAATTTGGATATCTTCAAATAGATTTTGATTTTCAAAGTAGACTTTTTTTTAAAGTTATATTGAGCAAGGAAATTTGTCTTTCATTTTAAAGTGTATTTTACCATTTTTTTGGGAATGTGTATGTGTATCTTGTTGGTAACTTGGAAATTGTCTTCTCTATGTTAAGTAAGGGGAAAATTAGTGTGTAGTACATGTCTTAGGATTTATAGTTTTAGTTGGAGCCTAGGCAGAATGTGAATGATGCTTGTGGTTCCTAGTGTCAGTTCTTTTGAGGTTCCTGAATGTTAAGCTGTTTGCTGTTTCTTTCATCATTTTAAAAGGGCATTATTCCCAGATATTCAAGCTTTGATTTGCACTAGAATAAAGTATTTATTTCCTTAAAGATCTAACAGAGGCTTTGGATGAAGATACAGACCCCACAAAATCTGCACTGTCTGCAGTTGCATCTTTGGCAGCTGCATGGCCGCAGTTGCATCAGGGTATGTGTGGGTTTTTTTTTTTTTTTTTTGATTGCCTTTTTACTTTTATAAAGGTATATTTTACATTACTGAGGATTTATTGTTTACATTCTAAATGACTGTTTCATTTTTAACGACTATAGGCTGCAGTTTGAAAAGCTTGGATCTCGATAGCTGCACTCTTTCTGAAATCCTCAGACTACACATCTTAGCTTCAGGTGCTGATGTAACATCAGCAAATGCGAAGTACAGGTATCAGAAACGAGGAGGGTTTGATGCTACAGATGATGCCTGCATGGAGCTTCGTTTGAGCAACCCCAGCCTAGTGAAGAAACTGTCAAGCACTTCAGTGTATGATTTGACACCAGGTAAACTTTGCAAGTTAGAATTTGTATAACCTTCCTACTTATGCCCAGAATACTCGGTAGCTGATGAGAAAATTTTAGATGACACTCAGTTTTAAAAGAGAAAGAAAGAAAGCAGTCTTTCTTTAAAAAAAAATGTCAGAATACAAATGGTGACCTAAATTAACTATAGTTGTTATTCATATTAGCTTTAATTATGTATGATTTTCTTGTCTTTTTTTTCTTTGGATTTTCTATTACTTTAAAAATGTGTGGTTAGTTTACTACATCTAGTAAGTCTAGAAGGATTGTGAGAATTAGCTAGCTTTAATTTTTATTTATTAATATATCAGAAATGTAAGCTGTAGCTGCAGAATTCTAACTTTCAGTTGACTAAATGTTTGAGCAGTGAGGCACAATATTTAAAATAAAGAGTTATTTTTTACTTCCTTTTATAGATAAAAGTAAAAATTGTAATGTACAAGTATGTAGTATTGAATTTATTATGCTTATTTAAGGAAACATATAATAACAGTACTTAATTCCTAAGAGTCATGTAGTTTAAAAAATTTTTATTGTGGTATAGTTGATCTAACATTCATATAATTTTTAAAAGTTATGGTAGTGTTTTTGTACAGTCTTTTCTGAGTAGCAGTTTGCCTATTGCCATTTGTGCATGTGTGTGTGTGTGTGTGCATGTATGCGTGCTCAGTCACTTAGTCATGTCTCTTTGCAACCGTGTAGACTGTAGCCTGCCAAGCTCCCTCTGTCCAAGGGATTCTCCAGGCAAGAATACTAGACTGGGTTGCCATTTCTTACAAGGGATCATCCCGTACCAAGGATCGAATCCATGTTTTGTGTCTCATGTGCTTATAACTTAGTTTTGATTTGAACTTCATACATAAGCTACATAACCCTAAAATTAAAACTTAAAAATTAACTCTTTGCAATTAGAAAGTTTGTCATGTCTGTTTAACTAGTAGTTATTAGTATTTGAAATGCATTCAAAGTTGTTTTTTTCCATAAATGCCACTAGCCTAGTTGATTTTAAGAGACTCTTCCCTAGTCTTTATTAAATATTTTCACATTGAGCCACAAATTAGATTTTTTCTTGTTATTGATAATCTAGAAGTTTTTTACCAATTTTTGGCAGGAGAAAAGATGAAGATACTTCATGCTCTCTGTGGGAAACTACTGACCCTAGTTTCTACTAGAGATTTCATTGAAGATTATGTTGACATATTAAGACAAGCAAAGCAGGAGTTCCGGGAGTTAAAAGCAGAACAACATCGAAAAGAGAGGGAAGAAGCAGCTGCTAGGTGAGAGATAATTATAGTCCATTGTGCTAATGAAAGCTGTTTATTTCTTTTCTTTTTAATTTTTAAATTTTATTTATTTATTTATTTATTTGAAAGCTGTTTATTTCTTTGCCTCTAAAAACATGTTGGGGACTTTCTTGGCAGTCCAGTGGTTAAGACTCCACACTCCCAATGCAAGGGACATGGGTTCAATCCCTGATCAGGGAACTAAAATCCCATACATGCTGTACAGCACAGCAAAAAATAATAATAATAATAATAAAATTTATTAAAAAAATAAAACCATGTTGGGCTGTAATGTGGCACTGGCTTACCACTGAAAGGTTATGAATAGATTACTTTATAGTTTTGTGATAACATTTGGAGCATTTTCTGTAATTGAATGGTTAAAGATAAAAAGTTAGAAGTATCATATTGACTGTAATATTTTATTTTAACTTTCAGAATTCGTAAAAGGAAAGAAGAAAAACTTAAGGAGCAAGAACAAAAAATGAAGGAGAAACAAGAAAAACTAAAGGAAGATGAGCAAAGAAATTCAATCGCAGATATATCTGTTGGGTATGGTTTGAATTACACTGCTTATCTCTACATAAAGAATAAAAATCAGCACCTTAAACTCTCAACTGCTTTCCAAATTTTTAGAAAACTGATTTTCTGTAGTTTTGTAATAGTGTCAGCAAGCCTATGAAGTTTACATACAGAGAGTCCTCAGATATACATGTGTTTAGTTTTTTTTTTTTTTAAGCACTTTCAGGGAATCTAAAACTCATTCCAGCATTACTAATAGTACCTCTCCCTTCCACCACCATCATCACAGTTGTACTCTGTGTTTCACAGAGTTCCTTCAAGCTTTTTGAGGAGGAAATTGGAGCTTTTGACAGAAGGTGGAGGGAGAAGATGTCAGCACCTTAAATAATTCAGTGACTGCCTAAAGTATTTTATTACATATTGACATATTAGGGGTGAAGATTGGCTGTGAAGACAAGTGGGAATTTTTCCTATATTGTAGATGGCAAATCATATTCAAAATTAGCAGAAATAATCACTGTAAAATAAAATCTGCAAAAGAAATTCTAAGAACCTCAGTATTCCAAATTTAGTGTATTGACTTTTGATTATACTTACATGTAAAAATACCTGTTACATTTCAAGATCATAGGTCACAAACTTGGAACAGTTGTATTTTATATGACCATCAGTAATACTCTAAGGAGTTTATTTGAATACCTTAAAAAAGTTAATAATAGATATGACACCTAAACTACAAGCAACTAAACAAAAAATAGACTTCACCAAAATTGGTGCTTTGTGCTTCAAAGAACACTGTTGAGAAAGTTAAAAAAACAACCCAGAGAATAGAAAAAATTTTTTATAAATCATATATCTGATGATGGTCTGACATCCAGAATGTATAAAAGAACTCATACAACTCAATAGTAAAAAGACAACTCAGTTTTAAAAACGGGCAAAGGATTTTAACAGGCATTTCTTCAAAGAAGATCTATATGAAGCACGTAAAAAGATGCTCAACATCATTAGTCATTAGGGAAATACGATGAGAGATACTTCACACTTACTAAGAAGGCGGTGTTTCATTTGAGGGATGGTAACATATGTTGGTGAGAATAAAGAAATTAGAACTCTCGTACATTGCTCACAGGGATATGTAAAACAGTGTGGCTGCTTTGGATAAGTTTTGACAGTTCATCAAACAGTCTAAACCATATGTTACCATGTAGCTAGCAATTCCACTCCTAGGTATGTACCCAAGAAAATTAAGAGCATACATTCACCCAAAAATGTATACATGAAAGTTCATAGCAGCATTATTCTTAATAGCCAAAAAACAGTCCAACCCAAATGTCCCATCAGTCCATCAGTTGATGGATAAACAAAATGATATACTGCTTCTGTGGTATATCCTTATAGCAGAATGTTATTCAGAAATAAGGAGTGGAATTCTGATACATGCTATAACATGGATGAACTTTGAAAACATGCTAGGTGAAAGAAGCTAATCACAGAAGACCATATGAGTATTCCATTTATAGGAAAAGTCCAGAATAGGCAAGTCCAGAGCAGAAAGTACAATCAGTGGTTATCAGAGGCAGTAGGGAAAAGGAATTGAAAATGGCTATCCAGTTTTTCTTCTGAAATGATGAATTAGATAGAGGCAGTAATTGTACAACCTTGTTAATATTACTAAAAACCACTGAGTTGTACACTTTAAAATGGTGACTTTTATAGTATGTGAACTATGTCTCAAATTTTTTTTTAAACTTTACAAACATTTTTCCAATTATGTCAGTTATACATAAAATAGTGAATTCATTTAAGGTATATAAAATAATGATTTGATAAATGTATATATTGTTAAATGATTACTATAATGTAGTTAATATTCATTGCCTTGTAGAGTTGCAATTATTTTTTCCTTGTGATATCTTCAGTTTTTAAAAAAAATAAATCAGGCATGTAATAGATCCCACCACTTCATATGTTTGTACTCATCTAACCTCACTCATTTACATTATCCCTCTGGCTCCTGAATACATTGAGTTTGTAAAACTCTTTGAATGTAGAACATAAATGGTGGAATTCAGATTCCATGCAACTTTAGTTTTGATTTGGACAATACAGTGATAAAACATCCATATTGTTCGTACTTACTGTATCTGAATTTATCTACTTCTCCCCGATACTGTTTGTCTACTTATCTCCTTTTATACTCTGAGCCACCATTACCTCCCAGCCAGCTACCTGGACTAATTACAGTGGCCTCTTCACTGACCTCCCCTCATCTGCTTTCTATCTCAGATGATTTTCCACATAGCAGCAAGAGTACCTTCTAATCATGTCATTTCCCTTTTCTAAACTCTTCCACTTTTTCCCTGTAGCTTCTCCCCACCTACCCCCATTGCTCTTTGAATAATGCCCTACAAGGCCCAGTATGATCTTGCCCTGATTTTTCTCATTCGTATCTTAAATTGCGTCTTTTTTGTTTACCTTCTTGTCTAAATTAGAAGCTCCTTCCTTTTCCCTTGAGCTCAGTGAATTTGCATGTTCTTCCTTCTTCTAGAAACAACGATTTCTTCTTACCTGCCACCTCACCCCTCCCAGCCTCCTTAGTCTTGCAGTTTAAATGTCACTTCTTTAAGCGAGCATTACTTGATCCCTGAGACTAGGGATCAAGTTCTCCTCAAAATGCTTTCATAGCATTTTGAATTACTTCTTTTTTAGTATTTATTACATATTTTAATTTTACAATGATTTATATAATTATCTGTAAGACTATAAACTCTGTATTATCTTGTTTACTACTTCCTGAAGGATAAACCCTGGCCCTTCATATGCAGGCAATAAATAGTTTGTGAATGGAATTATAAATATTTTTTTCTTCTTAAGGGAGGAAGAAAGGGAAGATTTTGATACTAGCACTGAGAGCAAAGAAATAGAGCAAAAGGAACAAGATCAAGATACAGTTACTGAAGATGAAGATGACCCGGGACCACATAAAAGAGGCAGAAGGGGTAATACAGAATTTCTTAAGGGCATGCTTGCTTGTTTTTAATTGATAAGGCATTTTATTAATTCACTATTCTGAAATATTTATTAGGTTACTTCCATTTGTGATTCCAAGGTGTGTTGTTGATTTTTTGTATTTGCTATTTTATGTTGACCAAGTAGAAATTTTTATTCTATAGTATACCAGTTCAGCATTGAATGCCTCTTAGATGCTAGAGATGCAAAGATCAGTAATGCTTTAACTGGTGTCATATTGCTGAGAATGGAAATCTCTGCTGCCTTGAAGTAATCTCATAAGTTGCTGGATCAAAAGAAATACATTTTTTGAAAGCTTGTGATACAAGTTACTTCTGAGGATCTCTAACCATTTTAATTTGATAACTATTAAGATACTTAAATTTATTCTGTGCCTCTAATTTGGACAGTATCTCTTTTTTTACATTATTTTTTAAATGATTATTGTAAGTGGACAGAAAATCTCTTAAACAATATCATGGAGGCTGTATTCTCTGACTACAATGCAATTGATTTGGAAATCCAAAACAAATCTTACACTATTAGAATTTAGAACATATTTCTAAGTAATTAGAGTTTCAAAGGAGAAGCCCTAATAGAAATTTTAAAATATTTAAAGCTTATTAATACTGCATGTTGATGGATATAGTCCATACAAGTCCATACTTGTTGGATACAGTCCCTCTACTTAAAGGAAAATTTATAGCTTTAATACATATTAGGAAAGTAGAAAGGCAAATTGCTCTAGGCATTCATTTAAGAAGTTAGAAGTAAAAACTAGAATAATCTCTCTCAATATAAGGAGACAATAGATATAAGTAGAAATTAATAGAAAATAAAACTGTAATAGAGAAAAACAACAAAGCCAAAAGTTTGTTCTTTGAAAAAGACACAAACTAGACAAACCTTTGTTGAATTGACTTTTAGGGAGTGAGGGGTCACAATAAACAAAATTAGGACTAAAAATTGAAGCAGCATAACTAGAGATAGGGTAGAAATTTAAAGATAAGGGGACAACATAACAATTTAATAGCAGTAAATTTGAAAATAGAGGGCAAAAAGCAAAATCCTAGAAAAACTGCAAATTGTAGAAATGAATTAATACAAAGATTAAAAATGTGAGTGGTCCTAAACTGTTAAAGATCTTAAATTAGTATTAAAAACCTTACTATAAAGAAAACATCATTCCTAAGTGACTTTATGGTGAATTCTGCCAAATTTCAAAGAAGCAGATAATTCCAATCTTACACAAACCCTTTCAGTCAAAAGCAAGAGAAGAAATATCCCCCAACCGTTTAAACAATTTGGCAGTGACTGAAACAGGAGGGAAGTCTAATGCTTCGACATAGCGTAAAAGGCCAGCCGAGTCTAGGCTCCTTCTGTCTTGTTGGTACTGTCATCCTTGAAGGTTTGCTGCCATCCTCATGTTCCAAAATGATTTATCACCCTGTCTCCGTTCTGTCTATGGAAAGGGGAAAAAGAGGCATAACCCTGAGGTTACAGACAGTGCTTCTGCTTCCATCTCTTTGACCAATAATTTCTCATGTAGCCATATTTACTGGGCAAAGAGGGTCTGGGAAATGTCCTTCTCTTGGATTGCTGCTGATGCTGCTGCTGCTAAGTCGCTTCAGTCGTGTCCAACTCTGTGCGACCCCATAGACAGCTGCCCAGTAGGCTTCCCCATCCCTGGGATTCTCCAGGCAAGAATACTGGAGTGGGTTGCCATTTCCTTCTCCAATGCATGAAAGTGAAAAGTGAAAGTGAAGTCGCTCAGTCGTATCCAACTCTTAACGACCCCATGAACTGCAGCCTACCAGGCTCCTCCGCCGTGGGATTTTCCAGGCAAGAGTACTGGAATGGGGTCCCATTGCCTTCTCTGTTGGATTGCTGTGTGCATGCTAATAATTAAGGCTTCTGTTACCTTAAAGCGGTGGTTGTTAAAGTACAGCCCATTGGCCAAATCCACCCTGCCCCGTTTTAATATCACGCATGAGCCTGTGAAAGGGTTTTTACATTTTTAAATAGTTGGGAAAAAAATTAAAAAGAGTGATACTTTGTGACATGTGAAAATCACATGAAATTCAGACTCAGTGACCATAAATAAAGTTTGTTGAGTATAGCCATGCTCATTCATTTGCATATTGTCTGTGACTGCTTTCGTCCTATGGTGGCAGAGTTGGGTAGCTGTGATGGAAACCACATGACCCATACAGCCTAAAATATTGACAACCTAGCCCTTCATAGAAGTGGTTTGCTAACTTCTGCCTTAGAAGAAGGACTGAATGTATCTTGCAGAATAACTGACAGACTCTGGCACACTCTCTAGTATGGAGACAGAAGGTTTTATCACAGTCCTGGAGACTGGAGGTGTAAGATCAGGGTGCCAGCAGGGTTAATTTCTGGTGAGGCCTTTCTCAGCTGGTAATAGCACCTTCTCACTGCATCTTCATATGACCTTTCCTCACCCACAAGTGGAGACAGAGAGTGCCCTGGTCTCCCTTTCTCTTGCTTAAAGATATCAGTCTGACCTTAAATACCTCCTTAAAGGCCCTGTCTTCAGATTCAGTCACATTGGGGTTTAGGACTTCATTGTACAAATTGGGGGTATGTGGGAGTGGCACATAGTTTACTCCATAATATATAGTAACTTGGGGTAGCTTGGCATGTTTTTCTAGTGAAAAATTAAAATATGATGGTTTCAATGACAGGAAAAAAGGGACAAAATGGATTTAAAGAATTTACGAGGCAAGAAGAGGTCAACTGTGTAACAAGAGAGCCTCTTACTGCTGAGGAGGAAGAAGCTTTAAAACAGGAACACCAACGAAAAGAGGAAGAGCTCTTAGAAAAAATCCAAAGTGCCATAGCATGTACCAATATCTTTCCCTTGGGCCGTGACCGCATGTACAGGCGGTATTGGATTTTCCCTTCTATTCCTGGATTGTTTATTGAAGAGGATTATTCTGGTCTCACTGAAGACATGCTGTTGCCTAGACCTTCATCATTTCAGAATAATGTACAGTCTCAAGCACCTCAGGTATCCACTAAAACTGGAGATTCTTTGACGTCTGAATCTACCTCCGGCATTGACCACAGTCTGTGTGATGATACTGTGCAGCTGCCAAAACCGGTGCATAAGCCGAATCGGTGGTGCTTTTACAGTTCCTGTGAACAGCTGGATCAGCTGATTGAAGCCCTTAACTCTAGAGGACATAGAGAAAGTGCCTTAAAGGAAACTTTGTTGCAAGAGAAAAGCAGAATATGTGCACAGCTAGCCCGATTTTCTGAAGAGAAATTTCATTTTTCAGGTAAATTTTCAGTGAAACCTATTTCCTTTATTTTTCTTTTCCTGTAATCTCTGGCTTAGGAGTAAACATTTTTCAGACTTATCAAAAGCTGTATTTAAAACACTTTCTCTTTCCTCTGGACAATGCTCTCAGTTCTTGAGTTAGAGAAATTTGCTGGTTAGAGAAATAAGGTTTTCTAGATGCTCCTGGTTCCACTTGGATTATGAGAAACACATCTTAACAATATGAGAAGTTACATACTCTTTCTGAGCTCGTTGTTTGATCAGTAGATTGAATACTTGAGGCACTAGGGTTACCATCGAGTTTTGAGATCTAATAGTGGGTGAGGTCACTCACTGAAGGTATTAGCTGAGGGTCCAGGGACAGGTTCTGTTCAGGATCACACCTTAGCAGATGGGCTGCAAGGACAGTTCAGGTAGCAGTATTTCCTATTTGCTGGCTGGTCTGTTGACGACAAATAAGAGAAGTAAGGCATTTTTAGGTGTAAATGGGGTTTTCTAGGTAGAATGAACTTAAGTTTAGGGTTAATTACCATGACTACTTTAGTTCTCTAAAAATTGTTGATCACAATTCTTTAACAGCTTTTTTGAGATTTAATTCATTTATCATACAGTTCACCCTGAAGTGTACAATTCAGTAGTTTTTTACATATTCTTAGATATCTTACACAGTCAATTTTAGAACATTTTCATTATCCCCAAAACTGGTATTGTGTAATATATGGTCTTTTGTTACAGGCTTCTTCTACTTAGCATAATGTTTCCAAGGTTCATTCAAGTTGTACTATATATCAGTACTTCATTCTCTTTATGTTCATTGTATACTACATTTTAGTACATTTTACTTATCCATATGTTAATTGATGGACATTTCCACTGTTTCTGCCTTTTGGCTGTTATGCTGCTTTGAGCATTTGTGTATAAATTTTTGCTGACATATGTTTTCATTTCTCTTGGGTATATACCTAAGAGTGAAATTACTGGATCATATGGCTTCCTCAGTGGCTCAAGTTGCAAAGAATCTGCCTGCAATGCAGGAGACTCAGATTTGATCCCTGGGTCAGGAAGATCCCCTGGAGGAGGGCATGGCAACCCACTCCAGTATTCTTGCCTGGAAAATCCCATGAGGAGCCTGGTGGGCTACAGTCCATGGGGTTGCAAAGAGTTGGATACAACTGCAGCAGCTTGGCATGCACACATTATCACTACACACTATGGTAATTCTGTTCAGTCATTTGAGGAACTGTCATCAGACTGTTTCCTGAAGTGGCTCACTATTTCATATTGAAGGTTAAATTTCTCCACACCCCTCTCAATGCTTGTTATCAGACTTTTTTATTCTAGCTATTGTAGAGGTGTGAAGTGGTATTTCATTGTGGTTTTGATGCGCATTTCCCAAATGACTAATGATGTTGAGCATCTTTTCATGATTTTATTGGCCAAAGAAAAATGTGTTCAAGGAAATTCCCTGGTGGTCCAATGGTTAGGACTCAGCACTTTCACAGCCATGGGCCTGCGTTCAATCCCTGGTCATCAAACTAAGATCCTGCAAGCTTCATGGCACAGCAAAAAAAAAAAAAAAAAGGCGAGAAAGGAAGAAAAGTGTGTTCAGATCCTTTGCTCATTTTTTAATTGTATTATTTGTCTTTTTATTGAGCTGTAAGAGTTCTTTATATATTCTGTTGGATAGATGCAAGTCCCTTATGAGATAAATGATGTGCAAACATTTGCTTCTTTTTTCCCCATACTTGAGGACTTACTAAGAGTTTTTATATCCACTGTCTCACAATCATACAGTCAAATGGATAATTACATTTTTTAACAAGAAAATCATAATAAAGATGTTTGCTAACTATTTCAGACAAACCTCAAACTGATAGCAAACCTACATATAGTCGGGGAAGATCTTCCAGTGTGTATGATCCATCCCAGATGTCTGCAGAAAGACAGCTTGAGTTGAGGCTGAGAGATTTTCTTTTGGATATTGAAGACAGAATCTACCAAGGAACATTAGGCGCAATCAAGGTTTGTACCTGTTCCCATTTTTAACTTGCCTAATTACCAGAATTTTGGTAACTTATTTGATATTTTATGTTTGTTAACTTATTTGATATAGTCAAGGCATGTATGTTCTGAATAAATAGCAGGAGTGATGCATTTTTTATAATTTTATTTCCCTGTATCAAATTATATATAGATAGATAGAAGTCTTGCTTAAAACCTTTTTTAATATTAGCTTTTGGTATTTAAAAAAGATCTGTTTTACGGTATTTTCATCCAAGATGTTGAAATGTATAAGGATATTTTCTTCTTCCTTGACTAGCTCCTGCCTGCTCTGCTGAGTCTGGTTTGTTTATTGGTTTCTTTGTTACCTTTTTAAAATCTGTAAGTAATTCATGCTTGATATGTGTGTTCTATTCATTCCTTTGCTATCATCTGTCACTTTTTACTACTGTCAGGTGACCAACCTTAGAGTCATTTATAATTTCACTATATAGAGAGTAAGGTATTAAAGCTTCCATCTATGAATATGAACTCCATTTTGGCCACTTAGTAACCTTATTTTTAGATCTCTTTTTGATTCACAATCTGTTCTAGAATATTCATGAATTTTTCATATGTACATTGAACTTCATACTTCTTAGGAAAAGTACATGTCATTTTTCAGCGTTAGTAAATTTGAGTTTTGTTACAGGTTACAGACCGACACGTCTGGAGGTCAGCATTAGAAAGTGGACGGTATGAGCTGTTAAATGAGGAAAACAAGGAAAATGGGATAATTAAAACTGTGAATGAAGAGGTAGAGGAGATGGAAATTGATGAGCAAGCAAAGGTCATAGTAAAAGACAGGTACAAAAAAGGATTTTTCTAAAGTAACTGTCACTTTTTCTTGCCATTTTATGTTTGTTTTTAAGAAAATGTTTGTTTTTCTTCAAAAAATTGTCTTAAAACCTTATTGTGAGGACATTAATATTTATAACCACTGAAATGACGATTTTGGTAAACCGCAAGTTCTCTGTTACCTCTCTTAGTACTAAAGCAGCCGAAAGACAACTTGTTAGGGTGATGATAGTTATTCAAGTTTTTAAAAAGTCTTTGAACTTAAAGTTTTATTAATTTCAGAAAGTAGCTTTACATTATCCATTTTCCTTTTCTGTAAGAAAACTTGGTAAACTGTAACAGACTAAAATATTATTTGAGCTATTAATCAGAAGTGATTTCTCTATAGACAGATACTTTTACATTTTCAGATAGCATTTGCCCTTAGGATAAGTTTATTGTGTAGAAGGAAATGGTGGAGGGACCTTAAGCTAGCAATTACAGAGCAGTGTCAGAGTTCTGGTAGAAGTAAATACCCAGTGGAAATGTAATATTGATACATAGGAGAATATGGAAGACAGCAAAGGAAATGCTAGAGGAAGTGACTGTGAAACTGAGACCTAAAGGTGGAAAGGATATAAAACTGGGAGGGAAGACATTATACAGGTTTTGAGTAAATGGGCTTGCATTTTTAAATGATCATTTTAGGTGCAACATGGAGATTTATTGCAAAGGGAGTAAGATTGGAGGCCAAGGAACTAGTTAGTTAGGAGGCAGCTATAAGTAAAAGTTGAAGCACGAGAAATAGAAATGAGCTGCCTGAGCTACTCCTCCCTTAAGGCCCATCTGATCCATCTAAGGCTTCTTTCCTAAAGCCTTCTAAGCCTTCTCTCATCCACCTTCCCTCCTCTCTGTATTTGCCCTTGTGATGTGCCTAAATGACTTGATAGTTTAGCTCTTGATTCATGTTTTTCTCTCCCTTTCCTGGTGGCTTATGAGAACTCCTAGAGGTTGAGGAAACCATTTCTTACACAGGTATAAGTAAGGATCTGGATAAGTCAGTGGACTCAAGTTTCATCTAATAGTGGTTTTAAGTACTATAAACTCTTAAATGTTTTAATTGTAGACTTTTGGGCATAAAAACAGAATCTCCAAGTACTGTCTCAACCAATGCAAGTACACCACAGTCAGTGAGCAACGTGGTTCATCATCTTGCAATGGCACTTTTTCAAATAGAACAGGGTATTGAGAGGCGTTTTCTAAAAGCTCCACTTGGTAAGTATCTGTTTTTAATTCAAAATATGTTCTATTTTAAATGCTTTTCAATTACCCCTTAATTAATAGAACTTTACTGGCTGACAGAATAAAATTGATCAACTAATTTGAAAATTTTGAGATTACATTTTCATTTAAAATATAAGTTCTTTCAGGTGAGATTTATTTAATAATACTTTAAAAATTTATTCTAGGTATTCATTCATTTCAATGAATGTCTGTTTAACTATTTCTGTCCATCTCTTTTATGAATGTTTCTTCCAAAGAGATTACCAAGTCCTGTGACTTGCCAGACCCTGGATAATCAAACACTATACATAAATGTATTGTCATTTAAAACAGAACCTCAAAGAAACTACTTAAATGCCCCCCATTAAGGGTATGGTTTAATAATGTGGGTCACTCACCTGAGCATGTGTACGAAGTGCTACATCAGAAATACCAAGTGTTTCAGGGTACATAGATGAGGATGTGCTCTACAATCTATGGTTAGGATGACAGAAATAATTCTGTCGTGAGTATGTTTCAGTAGTTATGAAATTTAATGTGCCTTTTAGGACTAATCTAGGAAACATAATCCGTATGTTTTTAGGAAAATATGTTTCAAGTTCCAAATCAATTTTCATATCATAACTGCCTCTAGTTTGCTGTGGTCTTTCTGAAAAACTGAATTAATTTATAATTCATTATATTGAGATAGTTTATATCTCAATAGTGAGGTACTAGAAGAAACAGTTGTTTTAAACCTTATCTTTTTGATCTCATATTGAGAGAGTCTTGAGTAGACTAAAATCCTTTTAAAATGATTTGTATGTTAATGTTTTGAGTAGTAAGAACAAAGTTTTCATAAATATATGGTGCTTGAAACATTAGTATATTCGTAAATCATCTATTTTTAAAATGAAGAACTTGTAGTTAGTATCTCATTGTTCTAATAAACCTGTCCATATTTTAATTTTCTTATAAATTGGTAATTCCACCATGAGCTTAATAACTCACTTTTCACATTGAAAGTAACGTTTGTAAGAAATAAAATACATATAATCACAAAGATTCAAATTTGTGTTTGTTGTATCACTGTTGTCTTCAGTATTTCCTAATACTTTCTATGTCAAAATCAAATTATGTATATGAGGGATCTCTGTATTGTTTCTTACAAACACATGTGAATTTACAGTTATTTCAATTAAAAGTTATTTGTAAGTCATAGGACTCTTACAAATATAAAATGTTATTACTACTATTAATTATATTAATTCTGTGATTCCAAAAGGGGTATGGGAATAAAATGTAATTCTGCTGATTTTTCCACTTCTGAAATTGCCATCAATTAAAGCTATTTATAGGTTTGGTGAGGGTGGATCAAATTATTTAATATGTTTGCAGTTTCATCAGTACCTTTTATTAAATATTTAGACAAAGGGAAAACGTTGACACTGAGAGACATTGCAGTTTACATCTAATAGATTATACAAGAGCAGAGAACTATAGTGTTCCCTATGCTTGTTTGTATACAGCAGTGTTTAGACATTCATTTCATCCTGAGACATATAAAAGAAAAAATAAATGAAATAAGACAAATTCAACTTACGTTATTTATTTTCTAAGTGTTCAGCTTACCTTACTTTGTAAATGTTGGTCAGAGTAAGATGTTGATCATTTGTAATAATGGATGTTACCATCTACCATTGCTGCCTCAAAGCTAATAGAACTGGTGCCTGTAATTCTTTAAGCCTTTGAATGATCTATTTTGAATGAAACAGCAGGAAATGGAAGTATACCTCTAGGGTTTTAAGGTAGTCTAAATATCTGGAGAAAGATAATCAAGAATATGTACTTAATCCAGGAGAGAAAAGGGTGTTCCACTTTATGAATGTTTGAGATAGAAAACATTAAAATTTCCTATTTTTGATAATTTTTCAACATAGCAAATTAACTATAGTAGAAATTTTCCCAGTTTAACTTTAGAAATTATTTCAGTTTCTTGAAGAATCAAGTAAGAAATAAAATTTCTACTTATGTTCCACCTTCTCTAGATGTCCCTCTTATTCTAGTGATCAACCACATTGATAAAACTTGGCGTTTTTAACTTGGGGAACATAATCATATTTCACTTAATTTTAGGTAAGATGTGATAATTGTTTCAGGTTGATAATTTAATAATTTATTAAGTCATGCTTATGGTTAAACCCTTAAGCTGTGGGGGGAAATTGTCAAACTAACTATCAATTTGAAACTTGGTAGCACAGAAATTAATAAAGATCAAAAAAAGGAGACAGAAAAAAAAGGGACAAGAAAAAGAGGAAGATCAATCTAGTGTGAGAGATGATAAATATTTAACTTTTTAAAGAATTTTATATTTTTAAGGAATTATTATTTTACTGTTGAATATTGATTTACATTTTTAGCTTTTGAAGGAAAAACCTTAAATTTGGTTTTTTGGAGAGAATAGGGTTGAGGGCAAGCTTATCAAACTGACTGGATCATATGAATCTTCTTAAAATTTTTCTTTCTCTTGATACATTTCATACCTCAGCTAATCAAACTCTTTTACCCTGTTATATAAAAAACTGACATTGTTGAAACTTAGTATACTTAGTTATTGTTAAAGAATGAACATCTATGGAATTTACGTGTACTTGTTTTACATATAGTATTTATTCACATTGTTTTTTCCTTTATGAGCACAGGGTGAATTCTGGAGTAGCAGAGTCATTGTTTTATTTCCTAGGGAAGCCTGCATGGCATGGTGACATGAATTACTGTATAGTGGCAGTTAACAGCATAAAATCTCCTGGTGTGATATTTGATTATATGAATCTACCAATATTTTATATTGGTAAAATGCGTTTAATTAGCAATATCTTGAGGAATTTATCTGTGCTAGCTTAATGGAAAATGAAAGACATTTCTGCCCTTGAGAATTGTATAATCTAGAGAAGCAAAGTTTAAGATGAGAAAACAATTAACAGAAAAAATGGAATCAATTTTATATACTATTTTTTATCCTTTTTAAAGTAGTTATATGAAAATAGAAATATATGGACATCCATTTATATTTCATATTTAGAACATTTTAAATGGATTGGAGTAGGTAGGATAAAAATGGAGCTACTACTGGGTTAATTTTCTTAAAACACATCTTTGATCAAAACTCATAGTTTCACCAGCCGTTGAGTCAAGAACCAGTCAACTGACTTTCAATGTTCCAAAGGTTTGTCGTAATTTTTCTTCCATTCTTCCACATTGGTCTCTGCAATCTTATTTCTTGCCATTACCAATAAGAATACCCTCTGATTTACCCAGAAATATTTCTCTAAGATCTTTGAACTAGCAGCACTTGTTGCTTTCTTCCTTGGAGAGTCCCACTTTGGCCAGAACTTTCCATGAAGACTTACATTAGAAAATTAGGATAAAGAGAAGCACAAAATGAGAGGATGGAAGTAAATCACATGAACTGTATTATTGCATTTATGTCCCTTTTTGCTAATATTTCTCTTTAGCTTTGTCTGAAGTCATTTGACCCATCCATTTTTCTCCTTCTCTCATTGAGTTATAAATCTCAATTATTTTTAGAGATCTAGATGCTTTTTCAAATGGCCTGGTCATTTATGCATATTTTCAAGTGTTTATTTCTTAAGACATGTTAAACACAGTTATTTTATATAGTGTCTAATTCTGTGTCTCATGCCTCTTTATGGATCAGATTCTGCAGGCTCTTGCTTATAGTGTTTTGTTTCCACATGTGCCTTGTGGGTGTTGACTATTAACTCACTCTGTAGAACTTAATCTGCAGAAGTTTCTTCATTGCAGAGATTTGCCGTTGTTTCTGCCATTCCTGAGGTCACCAGGTCAGTTCATTCGCTCAGTCGTGTCCGACTCTTTGCGACCCCATGGAATACAGCACACCAGGCCTCCCTGTCCATCACTAATTCCTGGAGTCCACTCAACTCATGTCCATTGAGTCAGTGATGCCATCCAACCGTCTCATCCTCTGTCGTCCCCTTCTCCTCCCACCTTCAATCTTTCCCAGCATCAGGGTCCTTTCAAGAGTCAGCTCTCCTCATCAAGTGGCCAAAGTATTGGAGTTTCCCCTTCAACATCAGTCCTTTGATGAATATTCAGGACAGATTACCTTTAGGATAGACTGGTTGGATCTCCTTGCAGTCCAAGGGACTCCCAGTTTGAAAGCATCAATTCTTCAGCACTCAGCTTTCTTTATAGTCCAACTGTCACATCCATACATGACCACTGGAAAAACCATAGCCTTCACTAGACGGACCTTTGTTGGCAAAGTAATATCTCTGCTTTTGAATATGCTATCTAGGTTGGTCATAACTTTTCTTCCAAGGAGTAAGTGTCTTTTAATTTCATGGCTGCAGTCACCATCTGCCATGATTTTGGAGCCCCCAAAAATAAAGTCTGACACTGTTTCCACTGTTTCTCCATCTATTTGCCATGAAGTGATGGGACCAGATGCCATGATCTTATTTTTCTGAATGCTGAGCTTTAAGCCAACTTTTTCACTCTCCTCTTTCACTTTCATCAAGAGGCTCTTTAGTTCTTCTTCACTTCTTGCCATAAGGGTGGTATCATCTGCATATCTGAAGTTATTGCTATTTCTCCCTGCAGTCTTGATTCCAGCTTGTGCTTCCTCCAGCCCAGCATTTCTCATGATGTACTCTACATAGAAGTTAAATAAGCCGGGTGACAACATACAGCCTTGACGTACTCCTTTTCCTATTTGGAACCAGTCTGTTGTTCCATGTCCAGTTCTAACTGTTGCTTCCTGACCTGCATATAGGTTTCTCAAGAGGCAGGTCAGGTGCTCTGGTATCCCATCTCTTTCAGAATTTTCTGCAGTTTATTGTGATCCACACAATCAAAGGCTTTGGCATAGTCAATAAAGCAGAAATAGATGTTTTTCTAGAACTCTGGTCACCTGGACCACTTTAAAATCTTAGCGTGTGTTTTTTTAGGTTTTAAACCTGTTCAAGGCTTTGCTTATAGTTACATAAAATAGATGTATTTCCCCTTTCCACCCAATATCACACTGTAGATGAGCGGATTTCCTTGCCTGCTTCCTTCTTTGTGGTACCTGTTTCCACCCTGACACTTACAGGTGCGGCCTTTTGGGGCCCTAACTTTTAAGGGAAGGTTGACCACAGTGAGTGGGCCCTAGGTTTCATGTCCTGTCTCTCCCTTCTGCCTAACAGTCAAAACAAAAGTTCAAGATCTGCTGGTGTTTGATAGGTCTCTTGCTTTATGACTTCCCCTCATTGTGTACATCTTCATCCTCCCAGCTATATTAAAATTTTCTTAAGAGCAGGGGTCATAGAGTAGACTTGTTTCATATCTTCTAAAATGCTGCATATTGGAGGGAAAATACAATGCAGGAATAATAACAATAGTAGTATTTACACTGTGACAGAGAGAGTGTACATGTCTTATGTGTATTATCTCATTTAATCAGCGGTATAAGCTAGCCACATACTGCTAGGCACCTGAGGCACCTTAAGTACCTTGCCCAGCTGTATAGAGAAGCTAGTGCTCACCTCAAGGCAGACTGACTCCATAGCCTATGTTTTCTTAACTGTCATGCTGCTATCCATGAGATTCCATTTGAGGATATATCTTGCAGAATTTTGATGTGATGTGGTAGGCACTTTACAGTTAAGTATAATGTCTTAGGAAAACTAAGGTAGTTGCAGTAGTGAAGATCAATTTGAGGTCAGTATCACATGCCAATGTAAAATGATAGACTAGCTAGATTAATAGCATCCAAATGATTTTTAATAGATTCAAATGTTTCTGTATAAAAATTGGTACTGAAAGTTATTTTTAAGGGGGTATTAACATTTTTTAAATTTATCTTATTTTAAAAATATTTTCTTAGATACAGGAGGCAATATAGTTGGCATTTATACATAATTGATATTTTTAGTAACAGTTTTATTGAACCATATTTCACATATATAAAATTCACCCTTTTAAAATTGTTCTGTTCAGTGGTTTTTAATGTATTCACAATTGTACAGTTATGCACCGCTATCTAACATCAGAGCATTTTCATTAGCCCTAAAAGATACCCCAAATATGATTGAGACTTAACTTAAAGAGCAGTCCGTCTTTTATCTGCAAATGAGGCAGTGACATTCTTGATTCATATGAATAGTAGCTGACTTGTTATTGTATTTAGGCAACTTTCTAAATAAGATCAAGATTTGATACAAAGAACTAGATTGCTAGATTGAGAACACATTGCCCTAAGTTATTTTTCTCTTTTAACTGTTGAAATCCCCAAGCATTTGTTTTACAGATTTAAGTAATTCTTCATGTCATAACAAGGTGTGGCTCAGCAAATTTTCTTTATCATGAATTTTTTGTTTTTAATATAAATATGGTCTTTTTGTGAAGTATTAGGAGAGAAGAACTCTAAATTCTTACCTATTTAACAATACCAAGAGAAATAGTTCTAGGAGATGTCCAGGGTTTGCCTAGGAAGTTTTAATTACTTTGCCTTTCATTTAAGATGCCAGTGACAGTGGGCGTTCTTATAAAACAGTCCTGGACCGTTGGAGGGAGTCTCTCCTTTCTTCTGCTAGTCTGTCCCAAGTCTTTCTTCATCTCTCCACCCTGGATCGTAGTGTGATATGGTCTAAATCTATACTGAATGCCCGTTGCAAGATATGCCGAAAGAAGGGTGATGCTGAAAACATGGTACTTTGTGATGGCTGTGATCGGGGTCACCATACCTACTGTGTTCGACCAAAGCTCAAGGTATTTTTTTTTCTTCTTCTGCTTCTCAGATTAGAATTGAGATTTTGAGTGAGAGATGATTACTGATCATTTATGTGATTTATCAGACTGTGCCGGAAGGAGACTGGTTTTGTCCAGAGTGTCGGCCAAAGCAGCGTTCTAGAAGACTCTCCTCTAGACAGAGACCATCCTTGGAAAGTGATGATGAGATGGAAGGTAGTATGGAAGGTGAGGATGATGAAGTTGATGATGATGAAGAAGAGGGTCAAAGTGAAGAGGAAGAGTATGAGGTAGAACAAGATGAAGATGATTCTCAAGAAGAAGAAGAAGTCAGGTAAATCCTAACATTAAATAAAATGAGAGTTCGTGAGTCATGACTAGGCAATCTCTTGACTTTTCAAATACAAATGGAATGGTCGGGCCTCTAATTTTTAAAAAACAAGTGTGCAGTATAGTGTCGTAAAGTTCCCCTTGTTTTTTATGTATTATAAACATATGAAATTATTCCCAAAGGAGTATAGTCCTTGTGTGAACTTAGCCAGATAACAAAGTCAAGTATGAGTTTAAGTTTGGATAGAATGTCAAGTCAGAGCCTCATTAAGGTTATTACTTTAAGGTTTTTACTTTAGCAAATAAGCAGTCCAGAGGACAGCTAGGAGACACAGATGAGCACAGCTCTGGATGCATGTTTTGCTTTCTCAAGAAGTTATACCCAAATATTGGTGATCTTAGTAGTCAACAGAGAGAAATGCCAGGAAGCATGTTGTGTTTTTATACTCCTGCCACGTCAGCACCTACTACACTACTACACTATACTGGTGCATAGCCAAGTATTTGACAACTTAGCGCAAGCTGTGTCACCCAGACCTAACGAATGGATTTGGTTATTCTTGCTGGGAAGTCTCTTCTTGTTTGTCTTTAAGACTCTCCATCTGTTTTCAACATTTGAACTCCATTCATGTGGAATCGCTTCCCAGATGGTTCAGTGGTAAAGAATCCACCTGCCTACACAGGAGATGCAGGTTCAATTCCCGAGTCGGGAAGATCCCCTGTAGTAGGAGATGGCTACCTATTCCAGTATTCTTGCCTGGTAAATTCCACAAGAGAGGAGCCTCGTGGGCTATAGTCCATGGGGTTGCAAAGAGTTGGACAGGGCTGAGTGACTGAGCATGCACACATAACACACGTGGAATCAAGAAAGTGAGTGTGGAGCAAGGGCAACTGGAACTGACACAGTCCAAAAAGGTCACAACCTGAGGGAGATGAAAGAGAGCCAGCCCCTCTATTTCAAGCAAGTTGTTTAGTAACACCAACTCAACAGTATTATATTAAGCATAAAGACAATAAAGAACTTGGAAAATTCTTGGAAATATTTTAGGCAAACCAGAGGTTCAGGTATATGGGGAGATGGATATAGGAGGCTTAATGGGGTTGTATCATCTTTATCTGCAACATAAAGGCAATTAAAAGGCTGAATATAGTTTGGTATCTTACAGTAAACATCAAAATACAGCAAAGAGATTCTTGGCCTGGTGTTGAGGAATAGTAGGTTTAAGGCCTACTTTTGTGGGACCCATTGGCCAAAACTGTAGGTTACCTTAGTATCAACAATAATGAAGAGTGACAGTCTCCTGAAGCATATGGAAACTAAAGTGCCGGGGTCCAGCCCTGGTGGATCCAGGGTGATTCGAAGGTGGGTACGGAGTCGGCGTCTCTGGAAATAACTTATTTAATTACAGATAGTAAGGGATTAGAAGATTAGCGGAGAACAAGAGGCTGAATAACTTGGTTCACATGGGATACCAATCACCACCTACATAGACCGCAGGCGTCTTCCCGTTCTCCAGAAGGAGAGGTGGCACTGAGGCCCCCCCGGTCCGATCTTAGAAGCCCAGGCAAAATTAGTAGGCTTGGCGGGTACCCATGTACCAGATGGGAATTCAGCCAGAAAATAGTAGGAGAGAAAAAGGGGGCTGAATAACTTGGTTTACATGGGATACCAATAAAATTCCAAGACAAGGAATTTGCACCATCTACGTTGGGCCGCCGGTGCCACTTGAATATCGGAAGGTGCCCCTCCTTGGGCTCCTTCTCGCGTGGTCTTGAAAACCGGGGCAAATAAGTAGACTTGGAGGGCACCCACGCTCCAGATGGGAATTCAGCCCGAAAAATGGGGAGCAGAAAAGAACGACATGAGGGAATCAGTCTTTCCGGAAACTGATCCGATTTCTTTATTTTTGGGTTTGCTTATATACCTTTTGTTACACATAGGGATGAATACAGAGTCACGCGGGGGTCAGCAGTCCTGACCTTTATCAAAATCAGGTGCTTCACATAAATGTATAAAAAAAAGGTCTTAGGGATATTACATCATCTTCTGGCCATGAGTGAGACCTGCTGACATTTTATGATCCTTTCTTTCTGATAACCAAAAAACTTATTTTTTCCAAGGGTGTTTTTTCTTAAACCAGGCACCACCCTCCAAATAAAGTTACATTCCTATAGGGTGAGGGTGTAGTGAGTTACAAGCAAGAAAGGAATTTATTTAACCCAAGGTTAACATGATTAGTCTTAAAGGTTAACACTTATTTCTCCTATATGCTTAAAGGTTAATACTTATTTCTCCTATATGTTTAAAGGTTAATACTTATTTCTCCTATATGTTAGTTATATTCATTATAAGGGTAGGGAACATGGAGATTTAGCAGCAAACATCAGCCCGACAAATGAAAATCCTTTCACCAATGCTCCCCTTAAGATCTATTTAGTCTTAAGATATGATAGAGTTACATTTTTACATAGCAAGGACACAGTGATTTATAACAAAGTACAGTGATCTATTACAAAAGAGAAAATCCATTAACTCAAAAAGTCTAGTATTGCTAACATCAAAAACTACCATATTTCCTTTGCTATATTCCAAATACATTGATTAATATATTCCCAGGTACCTAAGGATATAGAGGCCTGGCGGCGATCATTGACTCAACAAGAAGAAAAAGTCCTATGCTAATTAAGACTCTCAAAATACTCCAGAACTCTCTGTGCTGTTTATGGTTGAGAGGTAGTAAACAATCATGTGCCTGATAATCCTGTCACACAAGCTAGTCTGTCAGCAGAGAGGTTTGACCTGAGACATGCTTGTCCCACCCAGAGCAGGGAATTAGCAGCAATTATTGACACAACAAATGAAGAGACCCTTCACCAATATAATTCCTAACCAACTATACTAATAATTTCTAACTCCCCAAAAGAATTTGCCTTTAGTAAGTCTAAAACATCTCGTGCCTCTCAGGTTGGGAGGCTGTAAGCAATCACATGTGGCCGGACAAACCTATACAAGTGGGTTAGATAACCTTCAGAGGAGTCCCTAAGCTGAAACACTCTTGTCACGCCCAAGAGTTTTTATTGTCTTGGAGCTGTACGTTTACTCCTTCTCCGAGAGAAACGGTTATGGGGGAGAGCCCCCGTAAAGTCAGAGGTGTAGGTGAGAGCATAAAACAGACTCTGGTTTTGGGGTTAGATGCTCGGGAACAGGGGGTTTCCTGAGGCTTGATCACGCCTTTGCGTATGCCAAGCCTCCTTCCTCATGACCTTTGCCATGGGCGGAATTCCTCACGCTGGCCCCCGGCACTAAAGATTTGCATTTTAAGTTTTCAGCATGATCAAGTCCATTTATTCAGTTCTTCTGAGGATCTGATTGCAGTTTATTCATGACTTCGGATTTGATTTTCATGATGATGTGCTGGAGTTATACTGGGAAATTATTACAGGTTCTCCTTGCATTACAAAGAAATAAATGAAAGTACATTTTAGATTTCGTCAGTTCTAAGTTTAAAAAAAAAAGTGAAAGATGGTCACTCAGTCATGTCCAACTCTTTGCAATCCCATGGACTATAGCTCTCCAGGCTCCTCTGTCCATGGAATTCTCCAAGAAAGAATACTGGAGTGGGTTGCCATTTCCTTCTCCAGGGGATCTTTCTGACACAGGGATCAAACCCAGGTCTCCTGCATTGCAAGTAGATTCTCTACCCTCTGAACTACCAGGGGAAAAAACTGAGTAATAAGGATGTTACTTATCCATGTGTTACTGAGGATAAGTCTCAGTAACACATAAGTTATGTGTGTTAAACTCATTGGCTGAATAGTAGAACAAGGGGATGGAAGTATCATATGTGCATCATTGCTCTGTACAATAATTGTTTTCTAACACTGTTTATAGCCCACCAAAACGAGGAAGACCACAAGTTAGATTACCAATTAAAACAAGAGGGAGACTTAGCTCTTCTTTCTCAAGTCGTGGCCAACGACAAGACCCTGGAAGATACACTTCACGGAGTCAGCAGCAGAGTACACCGAAAACAACTATTTCTTCTAAAACTACTGGTAGAAGCCTAAGAAAGATAAAATCTGCTCCTCCTACAGAAACTAAATCTTTAAGAATCTCCAGTCGTTCTACTCGCCAGAGTCATGGCCCACTGCAAGCAGATGTATTTGTGGAACTACTTAGTCCTCGTAGAAAGCGCAGAGGCAGGAAGAGTGCTAATAATACACCAGAAAATAGTCCCAGTTTCCCTCACTTCCAGGTGATTGCCACAAAGTCAAGTGAGCAGTCAAGTCCTCTAAATGTTGCTTCAAAACTTTCCCTCCAAGATAGTGAATCCAAGAGAAGAGGCAGGAAAAGACAATCTGCAGGTATGAAGATTCTAAATTAATCTGTTTTCACCTAAGAAAATTGAGTAATCTGGAATGATTGAATGTTGAGATAGTTTGTATCATTTTCAAAAGGCTGTCCACTATACAGAGTTTTTAGGGAGCAACCTGACCTGAAGCATAATGTTCAAGGAAGGGGCAGCTCTTTGGGGAATAAAGGTAAACTACACTGCTAGTGTTTGTAGTAGTGTAGCAGAGTACTTGAAAGAAATTCGCTAACAGCGTTTTGTGATTAATGGAGAAATTTGGCCAAAACTTGAATGCTGAGGTCCAGCCTCGGCAGGATCCAGGGGTACCCTCAGGATGAATGGCGTTGACAAGAGCAGAGAGAGAAAGAGACCAGACTAGGGTGTGCAGCAGGGTCTGCTGGTCTGCTGGTCTGCTGCCGCAGCTTTATTTTTCACAGTAGTTTTTATACCCTAAGTTAGTACATTTCTAAAGGGAAATGAGAGAGAAGCGTACAGAGTTAGTCCAACATTACATCCGTTTGTCCTTTATGACAGCCAAGATGTTTTCTACATACTTCTTTGTTTATGAGAGTCTTTTCCATAGTAGACTTTTGTGCATTATCTTCTGGCCTTGAGCTTAACAGAAAACAGAAAAGTTGCAGTCTCATAGGGTAAAGGTACAGCAGGTTGCAACATAGTAGAAATGTAACATAAAGGTCAGCTCTCTTGCAAAAGTCACCATCTAAATTTATATTCTTGGCTAAAATTAACAGTTGTTTTATTGTTTTCACACTAGGGCTAAACTCGTAGCTTCTAAATTCCTGACAATAGTTTTTATTGTACAACCTCAGCACATTAAGAGCAAGAACACAGCAGGCAAGCATTGATCCAGTAACAACTTTATAAAATAATATTTTTTATGTTTTCTAATAGGGCTTGCTCACCCCCCCAAAGGGCTCTGTGCCTATTAGGGCCTTTTGTGTGTTCAGGTTCTTTATGCTGTTTATGATTAAGGTGTTGTGAACAGTCATGTGCATTAGTATCAAGGGCATAAACACATTTGTCAAGCAAACTAAAATGCTAGCAAAAGGGGTTCAGATTGAAATACTCTTCTCATCCCGGATAATCTTACAGGATGCCACTGGGGGTCATATTGATTAAAGTTTTAAGTTGATTTTGTTCTGAAAGAGATTGGGGAAGGCCTTCTGCCTGTGTCACAGAAACTAGGGAGCAGTCTAGTATAGCAAGCATCAGAAAGAAAGATATCATCTTTAAGGTGAATGCCGGGGCAGCTTTTTGAAATCGCTGGAGTCCTGATCTGCCTTGCTTGTCAGGTCTTCTCCTCATGACCTTGTCATGGGTGGGATCTCGGGTGCTGGCTCCCGCCATCTCCCCCTTTTTTATTTTTTAAGACAACCAGATGGATCTCGAGCTTCTGAGTGTTCTGTCAGAGAGTTTGTGACCAGCACCATAGAGTGAGGTGGGCGTTGCAACACCACAAAAGAACTAATATTATATTGAGGGGTTAGGCAGGATGAAAGCATGCATTGTTCACAGTAGACTATATTCGGTCCTCCTGAGTAGTTCATCTGTATATGAAGCCTTTTGGAGTCGTTAGTGCATAGAAAAGTGTAAGGGGAGGGTAAGCAGGCAAGTACAGAATAGGTAGAGTCGTTTTCTGGCCGGGATAGGGTGACAAGAGAGGTGGCAGCAAGGGCTTTCCAAATTTCTGGTTGCCATCAGGTCTTGCCCTTAGCTGTATAGGACAACATGGGGGGAACAAATTGATTATGGTGCCATCTGTTGGCTGCCAATGGCCATGGGATGGAATGATCTTTCCAATTACTAAATTTAGTGGTATAGCCATGGACAGATTTTGGATCTTGACTCGGGTTTGGATTGCTCCAGTCTTGTGCCGAATAGTTTCCGCCTCCCAGTATTATATAGTCTGTTCTTGAATTGTAAGTACAAGATTTCCATGGCGGGTATCCTAGGCGGTGGTCAATAGTTTTCCCTACGATGTCTAAAGGAGCAACATCAATACAATTTGGATATTTCGGTGGAGCGTTGAAAAACAAGGATTTATAGGGGTCAAGGACCCTGGGCATACGAGCTTGTAATATCCAAACTGACCAGTCCCCTTTTTTATATGTAAATTTTGATGTTGGGGAATCTGTCAGAATTGCCTTTTTGAAGGCTCCAATACATCCGTTTTTAGTGGGAATAATAAAGCTTTTTGTATGGCTAGAAGGGAAGTTAAAGCAAACTGGAAGATCATCTGTTAATCCCCTAAAGGTATAATTAAAATTAATAGGATAATGATCTTTATCATAGGAAGTGGAGGATCCTCCCAAGAGATGAGGCTGGTTTGTGTGGACCCATATAGGGTCCTGTTCCAAGTAACTACTTGGAAGGTCGGGGGATCAGGGAAATATGCCCATTATTTTTCCAATGTAGAAGGGGTAGCACTTACCTGGCAAGATAATAAAGCAAGAATAGCAATAAAAACCTTTTCAGGAGAGGCTGAAGATCCCTGTAGAGAAGCTATTCCCTGCGCTTGGTGGCAGAGTGACTTAATTTGCCCCCACATGGTTATAGAGGCTTGTTGAGTTGCCCGCACAGGACGTCCTGGTGGTTTCCTGTGATGTAAAGGAATAGGGGGATCATGGTCTTTAATGCAAAGCCGTGACATCTGCTTAGTGGGTGGTTCTACCATTTGTTCTTCCGGGATCTCCACTGCTGGTTGTCTTAGAGTCTGCTGGACTTTCCAGGTGGGTGGCGAAGGCAGGGGCAGAGGAGTGCCCTTCCTCTTTTGTGATCGAAGCAATGGGGGAACCAGATGTCTGGGGGACTGTCACATGGCGAATATATAATCATTATATTATATATATATACATATATATATGTAATTATATAATATATATACATATATATGTATACACATAAAACATAAACTATACATATATTATACCTACAGTTATATATATAATCATATATATAATTACCATTGGATACCATGGATTCAAATATATATTTATATTTATATATTATGATATATTATGATCTATATGTCAATTATATATGTATTGTATATATATACAATATATAATATATATCACAATATACAATACAATATACAACTTTATAAGAAAGTAAAATATGAATTTTACTATATATTTATGTAAAATATAAATTTTACAGAAGGCCTAATTGGAGATGTATCTCTTAGACTTTTAGGAGCATTTTTAGCAAAAAAGGACCAATCTTCACCAGAATGATAGCAAGCTGCTGCTGCTTCTAAATCTTTTTCATCTTGGGGCGAAAGCTGTTCCTCCTTTGCATCCCCACTTTGTAAATGACTGTTGGTGTTCATGGCAGCCAGCATCTCCCTTAGCTGTTGATAACTCAGTTTAGAATCAGTATCTTCTTCCTCCCCTTTAACTTTTATTTTTTCAGATTCATGAAGGGGGTCTAAAGCATCTATAATCATGTTCCATAAAGAAAAGGTTTCATTAGGAATTTTTTCTGGTCCGTGCAAGGTATAATAAGCTTTTAATTTCTTTCCAACCTTCTCCCAAGTATCTAAGTTAACAGTGCCCTCTTCCGGAAACCAAGGACATTGCTTCTGTACAAATGTGAATAATACATCTTTTATTTAACATCTGTAATATAACCCCAATAAAAGCTGTCTTTCCTTTGATTCACTGTTGCCCATCTTAGCTGTTTCTTAAACGTGAAAAGAAGTTTCAATCCTACCCACTTGTCTTACCCTACCTTTCTTATGCAGGGGGGCCTGTAGCACCCTAGTGGGGACCTAGCCGTCCCAAAAACTGGACAGTGGGGGGGCTTACCTTTGGGTCCCTGTTCAGGCGCCACTTGCTGGGGTCCAGCCTTGGGAGGATCCGGGGTACCCTCAGGATGAATGGCGTCGGCGAGAGCAGAGAAAGAGAGAGAGAGAGAGACCAGACTAGGGTGTGCAGCAGGGTCTGCTGGTCTGCTGCCGCAGCTTTATTTTTCACAGTAGTTTTTATACCCTAAGTTAGTACATTTCTAAAGGGAAATGAGAGAGAAGCGTATAGACTCCATTACATCAGTTTGTCCTTTACGACACCCAGGATGTTTTCTACATACTTCTTTGTTTATGAGAGTCTTTTCCATAGTAGACTTTTGTGAGTTATCTTCTGGCCTTGAGAAAAGTTGCAGTCTCATAGGGTAAAGGTACAGCAGGTTGCAACATAGTAGAAATGTAACATAAAGGTCAGCTCTCTTGCAAAAGTCACCATCTAAATTTATATTCTTGGCTAAAATTAACAGTTGTTTTATTGTTTCACACTAGGGCTAAATTCGTATCTTCTAAATTCCTGACAATAGTTTTTATTGTACAACCTCAGCACATTAAGAGCAAGAACACAGCAGGCAAGCGTTGATCCAGTAACAACTTTATAGAATAATATTTTTTATGTTTTCTAATAGGGCTTGCTCACCGCCCCCCCCCCCAAAGGGCTCTGTGCCTATTAGGGCCTTTTGTGTGTTCAGGTTCTTTATGCTGTTTATGATTAAGGTGTTGTGAACAGTCATGTGCATTAGTATCAAGGGCATAAACACATTTGTCAAGCAAACTAAAATGCTAGCAAAAGGGGTTCAGATTGAAATACTCTTCTCATCCCAGATAATCTTATAGGATGCCACTGTCCAGGGGGACATGTTGATTAAAGTTTTAAGTTGATCTTGTTCTGAAAGAGATTGGGGAACGTCTTCTGCCTGTGTCACAGAAATTAGGGAGCAGTCTAGTATAGCAAGCATCAGAAAGACAGATATCATCTTTAAGGTGAATTCCGGGGCAGCTTTTTGAAATCGCTGGAGTCCTGATCTGCCTTGCTTGTCAGGTCTTCTCCTCATGACCTTGTCATGGGTGGGATCTTGGGTGCTGGCTCCCGGCTCTTGAACAACCTCAGTATATCACATTATAACATTTAATTCTCATCCACCTTTGCTTCCTTCAAAACACACATACTCAACATCACCTAGACAAGCTCCAGTTGGTAATTTGGTAAGCTTCCCACCTGATACACTGAATTTGGGGGCAAGGCAGAGTTGGGAACATTAATATTGTTAGGGAGTAATTACCAGCTATCTTTTTTATTCTGATAATTTTTTAAATATTTATAATATATAAATTGTTTATATACTATATAGGGCTATGTTGTTTTTATCATATTTATTATATGATAAATTATTTGTCATATTTATCTATGAATCTTTACCCATTTAAATGCTATATCCTCTTTTTTCTTTATCAGTGGTAATAAAACCTTGATATTTCAAAAAGAAGTTACACATAAAAAATGCTACTAGTCATTGACATAAACACACTACTATTTGTAAAATAGATAGCTAATGGGAAGCCACTTTATAGCACAAGGAGCTCAGCTCTTTGCTCTATGACAACCTGAAGGGGTGGGATGGGGGAGGCAGGGCAGGTGTAAGGAAGGCTCAAGAGGGAAGGGTTATATGGATACTTATAGCTGATACACACTGTTGTACAGCAACAACACAGCATTGTAAAGCAGTTATCCCCCAATTAAAATTTTAATGCTAATTACTGTTCTTTGAAGAATTTTAGGTAGCTTGTAGTGCATAAACACATGACAGGATTAATTCATTGGTGAAAGAATGCAACAATGCAGTCATCAGGTTGTCAGGTTTGGTGGGTTGTGGATATGAGGTAACTTTGTACCAGGATCTAATTGAGCTTTTCCTGTCCTCTTAGGTGTTTTGCTCTTCCACAATCCTGAACCCCAAGCTATTTGGAAAATAAGACACCTGAAGCATTTTTATTAAAAAAAAAAAAAAAAAACCTGCTGGAAAAAAATGTTTTTAACCTATTTGTAACATGGTTCTAAGGACAAATAAACAGGGAAATGTGTGGATTTACATTTAAGCAGGGAATTTAAACACCTAGATTTATCTATGGACTATACTACCCTTTCCTACTAATTCATACACCTTAGATCTCATTATATACATCTTATGAAAAAGCATTTTGCTTTAAGAAAATTCTCGATATGAAGTTAGATTTATAAGAACAATCTTTTATTTCATCATTGAGAAATATTTTCTGTTATGCCAGGTAATTTATAAAGAGGCCAGGTTTCTAGATCTGAAGAGGTTATTTTCTTAAGGATGTATTTCAAGAAATACCAGACGATTGCTTACTTTCATCTTACTGTAGTTGAAAACATATTTTTAGAACAACCCAAAAACTTTGTGTTCTAGAATTACCTTTTGTATTACACTCTTTATACACCAATCTATTCCCAATGAGTGCTTATTTCCATTTGAAATTTTTAAGATCAAAAGAAAATAATGAACACTTGGTCCAGATTTACCTGTCTCTCAGAATATATGTTAGTTTAACATCAGTGTGTAGAGTGTTGATTTTCTGTTTGAATGTAGTTTGTATTTATATGCCTTATTTAACTTATTGTTAAATATTGTTAGGGAGTGATTACCAGCTATCTTTTTTATTCTGATAATTGTTTGTATTGACCAAATACTTCATTTTATCATCACCTAAAGTTAATATAATTATTTGTTCAGAATCATCCCCTATGACACTTAATCGAAGGAGTTCAGGTCGACAGGGAGGAGTTCATGAACTGTCTGCTTTTGAACAACTTGTTGTGGAATTGGTACGGCATGATGACAGCTGGCCTTTTTTGAAACTCGTTTCTAAAATTCAGGTAATACTGGACTGTATAAAATATATTTGTATATGTTATCTGATTTAGTCTGCATGGCAACTTGAGGTGGTCAAAATGCTTATTTAGTCACTGTCTACTTAGAAGACAAGGCAAAACTTGGACAGTTGGTTCCTATATTGAAGAAAATGAAGTTAGCATAGTCTCCTCAGTCCCTTCTAGTCCTGTGACTGATTCTTATAAACGATGACAGTGTGTTGCAGTAATCTCGCTGTTTTTATTCTGTGTAATGAATATGAATAGAATTGATTCAACTAAGTACCATTTTTGGTACTTCTCTTATGTAAAATAGTGTTTCTTAAACGTTAGCGTACACCAGAAGGCTTGTTAAAACACAGCTGACTGGGCCCCACCCCAGAGTCCTTGAGTCCCTAGGTCTGGGATGATGCCCAAATGATGCTGATAGTGCTGGTCCAGGAACCCCATTTTGAGAAACATTGATATAAAAGGTACTCTTAACAGAGATGGCATAACCCAACTAAGGAGTTTGAGATGGTGGTGTGGTTATTTATATATGTATGGCAGAATATGATGTGCCATAGCAGAGACAGGACAGTGTTAAGAGTACTGTACTAGAAGTTATACTGGTCTTGCAGAAGTAGAAAAGAGAGGATAGATTTGAGCATTTCAGAGGGAGGAAATAGCAGGAATTAGAAAGTTTTTTTACGGAAGAAAAATGGAATTTCAACAGTGACAAATGGAATAAGGACATCTTAGGGAGAGAGGGCAAGTTAAAGACCTAGAAATGAGAATATGGGAATGATGGATATAGTTTGAATGCAGCAGAGGGTGTATTAGAGGGGCTCAGACACAACTGGATTGTAAAGGGCCTCATTTGTCAATATCAAGGTTTCTGGATGAAAAAGTGACATCATCAGATTTCTGTTTTGAGACTTACAGAGCCAAAATGTGAAGGGTTAATTGAAATAGCATCTTACAAAAATTAGCTCTCAGTTGGACTGCAACTTGTTTTTCCTGAGTAGTTTTTCATGCCAAATTTTGTTATACATGTTTTACTCTTCATTACAAATGTACTCATGCTCATTAAAGAAGTTTTTTATAGATACATATATGTATATATATAGAGAGAGACTTTTACAGTATCAATCTTTTACAACATTATAATGACTAAAATGTATTATGTAATTTTAATGGAATAATAGTATTCAGAGGTTAATATTCAGTTGCTTTTAAGTGCAGAACTTGCATATATTTGACTACTTATCTTCAATAAATTGTCTATAGGAGAGATATATTTGAATTATTTTACAGGTCCCAGACTATTATGACATCATCAAAAAGCCCATTGCCTTAAATATAATTCGTGAAAAAGTGAACAAGTGTGAATATAAGTTAGCATGTGAGTAATTTATGTTTTTCTCTGATAATTATTTTTAAGGAAGTAGAGGCTGTTTTTCTTTCAATGATGCATATTAATGTAATTGTGTAGATGGCATCCCAAGAAATCCCTAAAATGCATATACATGCATATATGGAAATGAAAGATGGATGGGGATTAGATAAGTTAAAGATATTTTATAGAATCTGATCTTAATAGATGTTCTATACAGTTATATAAAATACATCTAATTAAATATTAAGCTTCAGTTCTTCCACCTTGTTTCAGTTTTCAATTTCTAAAAAAAAAGTGGACTTACATTTTCTTAATGAGATTTCCAGATATGATACCAACAAAGATTATATTTATAATTGACTTTCATCTAATCTCATTTGGTTTTTTCATTCTAGCTGAGTTTATTGATGATATTGAATTAATGTTTTCGAACTGCTTTGAGTACAACCCTCGTAACACAAGTGAAGCAAAAGCTGGAACTAGGCTTCAAGCATTTTTTCATATTCAGGCTCAAAAACTTGGACTCCATGTCACATCTGGGAATGTGGATCAAGTTAGCACACCACCGGCTACAAAAAAGTCACGAATCTAATTTTGTCCTTCTAAAGGATATGAAGAAATCAAATTGTTCATGAAAATGGAACATTAAATCATGCTCTAAAGCAGACATATATGTATAAAGCAATAACAACTGATTGACCACATTGAAGTGTGGCCTGCACTATATTCTCAACTTTAATATTAAGCACTCAGGAGAATGTAGGAAAGATTTCCTTTGCTACAGTTTTGTTCAGTATCTAATAAGTTTGATAGATGTATTAGATACAGTACTGGTTTACAGAGGGTTTTGTACATTTTGAGATCATTCATGTGTCCCAATATCTCAGAAAATATTTTTCCACGTATGATTTATTTAGTCATTGACCTTTTTTTAGAAGTGTGGTATTAAGGGAGATTTATCTACACAGAAAAATCTTCCATTATAGCACAGTTTAAGGAAAAGTATATACATCTAAGAATTGTTTAATGAGCACATTCTTTCAACACTACACATGAATGAATCCAATTTTATATCCTTGAAGTGCTGTACCAGTGCTGGCTGGAGGTATTGAGTCTGAGTTTATTAACTAAATATTTATTTAGCATTCAAAGTAATTTGTGAATTTGTTTTGTATTTATAAAATTTGTACCTGGAAAATGTTCTTTAATTTTTTAAACATTTTATTGTGTTTTTGTTTTATTTCTCTAACTTCCTTAATGATCAGTCAATAAAGGTAACACCCTCCCTTTTCCTTGACAGTTCTTTCAGTTTTACACAACTGTATTATAAGTTTCTATGTACAACTTTTTAAGTGTACAAATAAAATGATACTTTTTTTTTTTCAAGTATTCTGAGTTTCTGGGATTTTTTACAAATCAGAATTGGGCTTCTACATGTTATAAATACAGACCATAGGAACCAATGTTTTATTGTACCCGAGTCTCAAGCTGTGAATTGAGTCTTTTCTGCCCAAACCCTTTAGGAGTAAGATACCTCCTGTCGGAACAGTAACATTCTATCCCAGGGATTCTTATTAAAAAGAAAAAAGAAAGTTTGGAATATACCCACCTGTGTTAAGAAACACAATTCTGAAAAATTTTTTTAAATAAATGCTATTTCCTTTTCAGACAATAACCAGTCTTTTCCAGCCATAGAAAAAAACTGGCCTTATTCACACCCACACCAGCAAAGACAAAATAGGGAGACTAGACCTCACCTTCATAAGGATAAAATGAAGTACCAACCCCCTCCCCCCCACTGGTGTAGGGCCACAGATGACCAAGTCCAGAGATCCTGGACTTTCATCCCCATCAGCCAGGAATGAATGATCCCTCTATCCCTGTGCAGTGTCAGTGGAGACCAGGTGTGGGGCCAGGACTCACCCAGCAATAACGAGAAGCACCCAATTTCGGGTGGCAACACAGGCTGAGTGGATAATCTTGACTTAATGCCTGCATCTGGCAGTCACAAGGTTCAGCCCCAGCTTCTGTCAGTGGGGTCAGGGAAGGCCAGCTACTGATAAGACGGTTTAAATAGCATCTGGAGTCTCATAATGCAAAAAATGTCCATGATTCAATTAAAATTATACCAAGAGCTAGAAAGAGCTCAAATTGAAGGGAGAAAAAAGATGCCAACTTCCGGGAGCCAGCACGAGAGATCCCACTCATGACAAGGTCATGCAGAAGAGACCAGACGAGCAAGGTGGATCAGGACTTGAGGGACCCCCTGGACCTGCTCGAGCATCTACCCACAAACCAGAATCTGTCTGTCTTACTATTTTATGCCTTTCACCAACTCCTCTGACATTAACAGGGGCTATCCCCGACCACCTTTCTCTGGAACAAGTCAACTTAGGGCTTTAGTTAATAAGTCTCCTGGGCATGATAGGAGTATTTCAATTCAAACCCCTATGATGGCCTTCTAACTTGCCTGACAGGTTTATCCGGACTCTTACAACTATGATTGTTCACAGCCTCCCAACCATGAGAGGCATGGAAAGCTTAAAACATTCTAAAAACATAGAGCCTTTCGAGGAGTTAAAAATTATTAGAATAGTATTGGTGAAGGATTTCATTGTTGAGCCAGTGCTTGCTGCCAAGCTTTCATATCTTTTATTCGTTGTGTACCTGGGAGTGCATTAATTAATACAGTTGATATACAGAAAAATAAGCAGTAGCCTTGGTATTAACATTAGACCTTGAGTTAATAAATTCTCTCTTTTGTTGTAACCCACAGTACCTTTGATCTATGAAGAATGTAACTTTATTTAGTACTTTCTGAGAGTGGAGCCAGACTTTAGATGAAAAATCACTTTTAGAGAAAATAAGTTTTCTGGTTGACTAGGAAAAGGAGTACATCAAGGCTGTATATTGTCACCCTGCTTATTTAACATATATGCAGAGTACATCATGAGAAACGCTAGACTGGAAGAAACACAAGTTGGAATCAAGATTGCCGGGAGAAATATCAATAACCTCAGATATGCAGATGAGACCACCCTTATGGCAGAAAGTGAAGAGGAACTAAAAAGCCTCTTGATGAAACTGAAAGAGGAGAGTGAAAAAGTTGGCTTAAAGCTCAACATTCAGAAAATGAAGATCATGGCATCGGGTCCCATCACTTCAGGGGAAATAGATGGGGAAACAGTGGAAACAGTGTCAGACTTTATTTTGGGGGGCTCCAAAATCACAACAGATGGTGACTGCAGCCATGAAATTAAAAGATGCTTACTCCTTGGAAGAAAAGTTATGACCAACCTAGATAGCATATTCAAAAGCAGAGACTACTTTGCCGACTAAGGTCCATCTAGTCAAGGCTATGGTTTTTCCAGTAGTCATGTATGGATGTGAGAGTTGGACTGTGAAGAAGGCTGAGCGCCAAAGAATTGATGCTTTTGAACTGTGGTGTTGGAGAAGACTCTTGAGAGTTCCTTGGACTGCAAAGAGATCCAACCAGTCCATTCTGAAGGAGATCAGCCCTGGGATTTCTTTGGAAGGAATGATGCTAAAGCTGAAACTCCAGTACTTTGGCCACCTCATGCGAAGAGTTGACTCATTGGAAAAGACTCTGATGCTGGGAGGGATTGGGGGCAGGAGGAGAAGGGGACGACAGAGGATGAGATGGCTGGATGGCATCACTGACTCAATGGGCGTGAGTCTGAGTGAACTTCGGGAGTTGGTGATGGACACCAACTGGTGTTGGACAGGGAGGCCTGGTGTGCTGCGATTCATGGGGTCACAAAGAGTCAGACATAACTGAGCGACTGAACTGAACTGAACTGAACTGAACCTTTATCAGAAAAAAAGGGTCATAAAATGTTAGCAGACCTCCTGGCCAGAAGATGATGTAAATCACATAAGACCTTTGTATATAGAAAGGTATGCAGAAAGAAAGCCTGGTCTCGATAAGAGTCAGGACTGCTGACCCTTCATGATTCTGCATCTTCCATTATTCTCTATATACAGCTCAGGGTATAAAAGCTCCCTTTGACAAAAAGTTGCAGGCCTTGCTCACCAAAGCTTGGTCTCCCCGTGTCATTCTCTCTCTCTTTCTTTCTCTATCCGTCTCTTTTTCAGGCTGATCCCTTGGAGCGCAGAGGCTCTCTGAGTTCACTTTCCTGCCCGGACTTCTAAGACCCTCTCGAGAAGGTGCTCTGCGCCTTCGCCCCATCGAGAGGGCGCCTGAGGCCTTCATGAACAGAGCAAGCCCCATGCAGGGGCTTTATTGGCTTTCTGGGTAAACCAAGGAATATCAACCTCTTCCTCTCAACGTTCTTTCTTTCTCTCTTTCTCTCTCTCCCAACTGCTGCTGTGGATATAGAATATCGAGAACTTGTGTTCATTGTTGGTGGGAATGCAAAATGGTTCTGTTGCTTTGGAAGAAAGTTTGGCAGTTTCTTACAAAATGTATCAACGTAACAACTACACTCCTTGTTATTTACACAAAGAAGTTGAAAACTTAAAACATATCCACATGAAGATCTATATACTAATGTTTATAAGCAGTTTTGTTCATAATTACAAAACCTGCATGCAATCAAGATATCCTTCAGTAGGTGAATGAATAAACTGTGGTACAAATAGACAATGAAATATCATTCAACACTAAAAAGAAATGAGCTATCAAACCATCAAAAGACATGGAAGAACCTTAAATACATAGTCACTAAGTAAAAAAAGCCAATCAGAAAAGGCTCCATACTATATGATTCCAACTATATGACATTCTGGGAAAGCCAAACCTATTGAGCTAGTAAAAGGATCAGTGGTCACCAGAGATTAGGGAGGAGTGGGATGAATAGGTGGAGCTCAGGAGGTTTAGGAGACAGGGAAACTACTCCATATGATACTATAATGGTGCACATGGGCTTCCCTGGTGGTTCAAAGGGAAAGAATCTGTGTGCCAATGCAGGATACACAAGTTCAATCCCTGGTCCAGGAAGATCCCCTGGAGAAGGAAATGGCATCCTACTCCAGTAATCTTGCCTGGGAAATCCCATGGACAGAGAAGCCTGACCAGCCACAGTCCATGGAGTCATAAAAAAGCCGGACATGACCTAGCGAGTAAACAGCAACAACATATCTTTATATTAATATTTCTCCAAATCCATAGAATGTACACCAAGAGTGAACCCTAATATAAACTATGGACTTTCGGTGATATTAACATGTCATTGTAGGTTCATCAGTTGTAACAAATCACAACTCTGATGGGGTATGTTGATAATCTGGGAGACTATGTATGTGAGGGTAGGGGTATATTGGGAATCTGAATCTTCCACTCAATTTTGCTATGAACGGGACAATTTTTAGGACAGGAAAGTAATCTATATGATACTCTAATGATGGCTACATGTCATTATAGATTTGTTAAAACCCATACAACACAAAAAGTGAGTCCTAATATAAACCATGGGCTTTAGTTAATAATAGTGTATCAGTGGTGACATATCAATTGTAACAAATGTACCACGCTAAATGGAAGAGACTAATACGGGTAACCAGGATTAGGAGCTATATGAGAATGCTGTACTTCCTGCTCTATTTTTCTATAAAGCTCCAAGTGTTCAAATAGTCTATTAATTTTAAAAAGAGAGTGGCAAAATGGATTAAAAAATATGATCTATCTATATGCTGATTTCTATAAGAAATCACTTCAAATTTAACTATATAGGTAGCTTAGAAGTTAAAAGGATGGGAAAGATATAGCATGCAAACATTGACAAAAGAAAACCAGGAGTGGCTATTTAAAAAAAATATTTACTTACTTATTTGGCTGCACTGGGTCTTAGCTGGGGCATATGGGATCTTCGTAGCAGTATGTGGAATCTATGGCATTTGAACTCTTAACTCTTAGCTGCAGCATGTGGGGTCTAGTTTCCCGACCAGGGATCAAACCAAGGCCCCCCTGTGTTGAGAGCGCCGAGTCTTAGCCACTGCATCACCAGAGAAGTCGCAACCCTGTGTCATTTAAGCAAGTTTAAGCTCTTTTTTTCTTAAAGAATTTTCAGTGTAAATTAATAAATGGGAGTTTCCTGGTGGTCCAATGGTTAAGACTCCATGCTCCCAATGCAGGGAGCCTGGGTTCAATCCCTGGTTGGGGAACTAGATCCCACATGCCACAACTAAAGATCCTGCATGAGGCAACTAATACCCAGCACAGCCAAATAAATAAAAATAAATGGGTCACTTTCTCATTGTTTCAAATTCTACCCTACTCCTGAACTTTATTCAATATTCCATCTCTTATTCGTCTATATTCATCCCAAGCCTGAAAGTTTCCATTTGAAGGGTTAAAAGAAGCAATATGATGGAGTGATTCAGTCTTCTACAACATGCGGTAGCAGAAGACTAACTTTCCAAGTTCTCAGATGCTATTCTAGGCTATAGAATCAGATGATGAGAACTATGCCAGTGACATAAGCTCATCAATGAATTACTTCTGTCTGTCTCTGGGCAAAATGGAAGCTTCAGAGATAGATGAGTTTTTGATGTTTTCTATCTCATTTTATAATGGTGCTTATTTTTGGTTGTTGAAAGTTAAGAATTGGTAGAAATGAGAAAGTCTCCTAAGTCTCAAGTATTTATTCTTACTTGAAAGGATAGAGAAGCAGATGACAACCAATGTACCTCTTTGAACACTTGTATCTGCTGCAAGGACTATCACTAAATTCTCTGCTTTGCCATTAGAGTTGGTAATGGGTTGGTTAAGACTTTTTGCACAAAGAGTTGGGCCAGTAAAGTACCAAACACATAGGGGATACTCAATAAAATAGCATGGCCTCTAAATCTGCAGGAAAGGAAACCAGGTTTCCTTTGTGCTGGGTTGTATTACAAGAGCATATTTAACTTTATTCTGAGATTTCCTGGATCTCAGTAAGGCTGGGCAATCACATTTTATTTCAGAGGAAGAAAAAAATTGTTTTCAAGCCATATGCTTCTTCCTTACTACTCTTCCTCCATTTCAACTCAGCGCTTTTTCTCTCTAAAGTCTAAACTAACAATGTCAGAATCTACACTATATTGTATTTAATTTATCAAATGTTTTGATACTTTAAACATCTCTTAGGGCAAACAAAGATAAAGGGCCCACTAGTCCAGACTATTTCTTAACAATTTCTTGGAGTAAAGAAGCAAACTACAAATCAAAAGAACTTCTGGAAATCCATCCCATGTAATATAAAGCAAGCAGTCTGTAACTAAAGCAGCTTATGAGTTGATGAACTCTGTCTGAACAGCTTGGCTACATCTGGTAGAATTAGAGAAAGTGTGTTGAGGGTTCACATGGGTTAGAAATCTGAGCAGATCAGTGACCCTGAGCTTGAACTCTTTGCTAGTAGATTCAAAAACATCTCCCATTCACCCCACCCCAAATGTAACAGGAGCTCTTCGTCTCTCTCAATGTATGTGTTACTTTGAAGGTAGGAATTTGGGGGGAAAATATTGAAGAGTGAACTTCTGAGATGAAGGCTTTAGCAAAATTATCTTATACAGATCAATAGGCATTCATTACAGTTTTTAAAATATTCTGACATCACTGAAAATGCATAAATGGTCAAAAAGAAACCAAGGATTTAAAAGTCTTTTAATAATTTCAGATGTTTCCTTTGGTTATTCCTATTTCATAGGGATTTCTCAAATTTGTGTCCAAAAGCATGTTTCTACATGGCCAAGGCAAGTTGTCCCATTAATTTGGAAAGGGCTTTCCAAAGACAGAGAAATGTCATAGGACCCAGCCAGCCACACAAGCACTCCTCGTGATCACGTGTGGGGAGCCCAATAAAAGCCCATTCTCTGATGCTATTCCCATTTTTCTATGATGCTCCTTCTGAGTTATCTGGGATTAAAGGTCTAAATGGAAAAACAAACTTTAACATTATTTGAAGAATGTATAGGAAAATATTTTTATATCAAGATTAGAAAGGACTTTCTCTTCTCTCTCTCTCTTGCCTAAATAATAACAAAAGAAGGAACTGGCTAAAATCATTGAGATTAATTTGGGCTGAAATAGTTCCCAATTAGGAACATATCCTTTGATACTGAATAAAACCCATCTGTGAAAGTGGTGATCCCCACCTTGGGGAAAGGGTTCAAAGACTGGAACCTTAGTTCGAGTAATCATACACGAGGACTATTAGGATAGATTTGGTTCCATAAAACAAAAAACAGTCCAGGTCAAGTAACAGCAGCTTGAATAAGACAAATTTCTCTATCAAAATGAATCAACAATTAAATAAAGTTAGAAGACCACAAGAGGAAGCACTCATGCCCTGTGAGGAAGAAAGACTTCTTTCCTGGCAAAGATTCAGCCAATGAAAAGCCATAGATCCTTTGCTTAATATAGCCTGCCCACTTCCCTCCATATAAAAAGCATGGGGGGGCGGGTGGGGGGCAGGGGTGTGGTGGGAGGTTGGAGTTTCCTGGTGATCTGGTGGTTAGGACACTGTGCACTATGCTTTCACTGTTGTGGCCCAAGTTCAACCCTTTAGCTAGGGAACTCAGACCCCACAAGCTGCTTGACACAGCCGAACTAAATAAATAAATAAAAAGCACTCTCCTTTCCTTGCCCTGAGAGGAACTGCATGTGGCTAGCGCCATGGCTGGGCTTCCCAGGTGGTGCTGGGAAAAAAACCTGTCTGCCAATGCAGGAGACATAAGAGACACAGGTTTGATCCGTGGGTCAGGAAGATCCCCTGGAGGAGGGCATGGCAGCCCACTCCAGTAGTCTTACCTAGAGAATCCCATGGACAGAGAATCCTGGCAGACTACAGTCCACAGAGTCACAGAGAGTCGGACATAAGTGAAGCGACTTAGCACACACGGCAGCACCACGGTAGCAGATCCTGAACTGCAATTCTTTGCTGATCCTAAGTAAACCCATCTTTGCTGGAGAAATATCAATTTGTTTTAGGCCAACAAATATGAGTTCCAAGGAAGACTGTCCAGGACTACTGTGGTGGCTCCATAGTCATCAGAGATGCTGCTCCCTCATCTTTCTGCTCCATCATCCTAGCATCTGGCTTTCATTCTCAAGGTCATCTCATGGTCCAGGAGAGCTGGTAGTCCTCTATGAAATCCGTGCCACAAGCCAAAAGAAGGAAGGGCAGAGAGAATACACCTTCCAGGTGACTCAGCTGATCACATGGCCGCATCTCAAAATTCAGTCTGTTAGCTGGGGGACCTAACTCCAAATAAAATGGAGATTGATGCTCTTTTGTTTACTAAAGTAGAAGGGAGCCAGTGGACACTGGTAGCACCAGTAATCTCTATTACAATCGTGGAACCCATTTGAAAGGATACAAATTTCAAGCACTTATAAAGGAGGCAGATTTCCTGGCATGATCCATGTTTAGATTTCTATGCCATTCTTTACAACCTCAAGTGAACCAAGAGTCATCAGAGTACTGGGTCCTGCCCCTCTCCACCTTTCTGTTGACAGTTTGTGCAAGGAGAAACAATTTTAAGTCAATAAAAGAAGCTCACTTCTGCTTGGGTTCTTGATTGCTCTCTAACCTTGGGGCAAACCTTTCTCTTAGGGAGGAAAACACTGGCATTCTTAATTAGAGCTAAATCTAAAGACATTTTTGTAATTAAACAAGTAATTGAAAGCAAAATCACTTACGTAAAATGTCTAAATTTTTAAAAATATCACTTCAGTAGAAAACATCAAAGCCTCCAGCTCACTCTCCCCATTTCAAACCTTTTAATAACTGCCTGTAATATTTAGAATAAAACTCCAAAATCCTTAATAGTAGAGGCTCCCAAATCTCTGTTTACAGTGCCCTTGGTATAGCAAAGATTTCTTCACAGCACTCGTGGGCCAGAAGAAATACCTAACAGTTCTGTTTATTAAGTAGCTACATCCAAACAATATTTATGTCTTAGCAGCTTTGCACCAGCTGGACACTGCATAAGTTCTCAAATCTTGGAATCATGTTGCACACAATCACCCTCATTTCTGGCTCCACACTGATTTTCTCGACGGACTTGCTCTTTATCACACCAACTGCGGAGAACCTCTCAGATGGAACTGTAGAGGTATCTGAAATTAAAGTGTAAAACCGAATGATTTAGTAGTTCCCTTTGTGTCCGACAGATGGCGCTATGTTTCCCATAAAATTTAAAGCATCTGCGGTGCCCCTGAGAGTTTGGCACACGGTTTATAGGTCCATTCACTGGCCGTGACCACTTCTTCAGCTTCATCCTGTGCTTCTCTTCTTCTCCGGAGCACTTTAGTATCACTGGCGTTCCCCCTCGCCCCCGCCCCCGGCCAAGGTTAAGCCCTGGAGAAGGAAATGGCAACCCACTCCAGTATTCTTGCCTGGGGAAACCTGTGGAAAGAAAAGGGCAGCCTGGCGGGCTCCTGCCCGTGGGGTGGCAAGGAGGAGGACATGAATGAGCGACTGAGCACGCAAAAGTCAGGCTCCTTCCTTGCTCAGTCTTTTTTTCATGCTGTGGTTTTGTTTACGGGACTCTTCAACCAGAGAAACCTTCCTCAGTTTCTCTAATCTGTTAATATATCAGGGTCCCTGAATACTTTCTCACCAGACTACAAGATCCATGAAGGCAAGGGACTGTGTCTATTTTGGTCATCTTATACTCAGCGCCTAGCACATTTCCTGGCACATAGTAGAGACTCAATACTTAAAAAAAAAAAAAAAAGAAAAGAAAACAAACTACATTCCTACTGACATGCTTATTAAGGAATCGATTTTCAGACACACAAGTAACTAGTGAAATACGAGGGAAATTCCTCTCTTATAGTCAGTTAAATTCATCAGCAAGTAATTAGAAATCTAAAAATTGACAGCATTTTACAATGTGATTGCCAGCATACCTGTAACAGCATTTAAAAGGCAAATTTGAGGAAAAGAATAATCTTTCAACAAATGGTACTGAGACAACTGTATATCCACATGCAAAAGAATGAAGCTGGACCCCCTACTTCCACATACTAAAAAAGAAATCTCAAAATTAATCAAAGACCTATTCCTGAAGCTAGAACTATGAAACTCTAAAAAAAAAAATAGAAGTCTACAAACCTATTAGGTTTCTTATAACACCCAATGTATATGGCATTTTTCTTTTGGGGCATAATTAAAATGTTCTAATATTAGATTGTGGTGATGGTTGAACAACTGTGAATACACTAATAAACACTGAATGTTAGTGCACTTTAAAGCGGTGAATTTTATGGTATCTGAATAATATGTCAACATAGCTGTAATTTTAAAAAGCAAAACACTGCTGAAAAATCTTTATTACCTCCCTGATCTCCTGCAGAATACATTTCTGACTGTGGACTTGTATACAAGGTTCACAAGAGCTAGTACTTCCTACCATTCTATCTTCATTCTCTACCAAGGGCACAGGCTCCAGCCGTAGCTAACAACTTGGGGTTTCTTATGCTTTATATGGGTGCTACTGAGGCTTTGTACGTTCGGTTCCCTCTGCTTTGAAGGTCCTGTCTCTATCTGCCTAGTCAACTTCCACTGGTCCCTTCAGACCCAACTTGATCCAAACTGAGCTGATGGTCCTCTTCTGTGTTTCCAAAGCATCTTGTATGTACCCCATTGGAGCATGCATTGGATTGTTCCATATACTGGCTTTCTTGAAGAACTTATTTTCTTCAAAGCAGGAATTTTGTTATTCTTACCTTTGTATTCTTTACCCTGGCAGAAATTCTCAGTAAATGATGTAAGGGAATGAATGAATAAATGAAATGAACAGACTCTTCTCATTCTTAATTTGGTTTTTGATCTCTTGCCTACTTTTATTCATATGTTAACATACAGTGTAGGTATATTACATTTTTTCTGTATTACATTTCTGTATGATTCTCTAGAATATAAAAATCCACAACTTTTGTAATAAAGTAATCTAAACAAAGGCTCTGCGCCTTAAATAAATTACAAGCCAGTTTCTTTTCTCAGATGCTGTTTTTGTATGGTTTGTATAATTTAGATAACTAGTTGCTACTTATTATCATGAATTCAATCAATATTAGAACTAACTGATAGGTGGATCTGATAAATGTGCTTGTGAGTAAATAAATGGAAACTAGCATTTATAAATTTAGAGTTTGAGACCATTTTAAACTACATTTCACTACTTAGTGCATTTCACTGCTGCTACCCTGTACCTCATCATCTCTTTCCTGGACAGATGCTAAGTTCTTTTAGTGTGAGGGCATTTTCCCAAATTAGAAAGAACTAAAGATGAGACATGGAAGACCCAAAATGAATTTCGTGGATGAGGGAGTGAGTCACAGAGATCAGACTCCAACACACATTTCCCACTATGTTTATTTTCTAGTTCTAAGTTCAAATTTGGATTTAGAAAAATGAATGATTTGCCTCCTGACTGGTCTTTTAGCTCAGGCGTGGGTTATGAAGATGTCAGATGAAGCAGGCATGTGGGTGGAAAGGTACATTTGGAAGTGATGAGCATCTTTACGTTTACATTTGTCTTTGTCAGGAAGTGGCTGTGGGAGCTGAATATGATGTGTCTTGACAGGGAGTGGGGCTCGAACAGAATGTATCTACATAATCCTCTGGATGCATCCCTTCAGTTAAGACTTGATGGGATGGGGAGGGAAGTGGGAGAAGGGTTTAGGATGGGGAACACATGTACACCCATGGCTGATTCATGTCAATGTATGGCAAAAACCACTACAATATTGTAAAGCAATTAGCCTCCAGTTAAAATAAATAAATCTTTAAAAAAAAAAAAAAAAAGGAAAAAAAAAAGACCTGAAAAACGATTCTGAGCTTTTACATGCCACAGGAACCATATTGTCTGCTTCGTGGGAGAATATGCATTAAGGGGTGTTCACTTTCCCAATCTTCTAAGAAATCTTCAGCAAACAAACTTTAGCTGAGCCTTACAAATCAATAACAGTGAGGTTTGGGATTGCTTCATGACTGCCGCCTGTGTGTTGGAAATGTCATACTCTCCCTTTCACTCTGTACTGGGGGGTAATAGCCCCAGGGTTCCTTTTTCTGTACTGGAAGGAGCTTTACATACACTATTTCACTTGATCCTCACCACAACCCTGAGAGGGAGGTTGTAACATAATCCCCATTTCACACGTGAGGAAACAGCTGTGGAGCAGTTAAGTAAATGGCCCAGGGTTACACCACTGCCATGTCAGAGCAGAGATTCCTTTCAGATCCATCCTCTTTGAGGTTACCCTCACGTAGTTCCTACGATTTTCTGCAGCTGTCACCCATGTGTGATCCCGCAAATGGAACATTGGAGTTTTGGTGGCACTAGTGGTAAAGACCCCGCCTGCCAATACAGAGACATAAGAGATGTGGGTTCAATCCCTGGGTCGGGAAGATCCCCTGGAGAAGGAAGGGCATGGCAACCCATTCCAGTATTCTTGCCTGGGGAATCCCAGCAACAGAAGAGCCATGGGGTCGCAAAGAGTTGGACACCACTGAAACAACTTAGCCTGCATGCACACAGTATTGTTTAGGGTCCTTCTGTCCCACCTGTTAATCTTTTCCTTGGGCTTGAGATGGCTAAAGAGAACAGATGTGGCATGGTAGGCAGAATAACGGCCTCCCAAAGATGTCCCTGTCCTGTGAGTATGTTACCCTACATAGGCTTTGTGGATGTGATTCAGTAAATGATTTTTGAGATGAGAGATTATCCTAAATTATCCAGTGGATCCAAAGTAATCACAGTGGTTCTTAGTGGTGTAAGAGGAAGCAGGAGAGAGGGAATCAGGGATGCGATGACAGAAGCAGAGGTACGAGTGATGGTACTGCTTTCTGGGGGCCACAAACCAAGGAATGTGGGCAGCCTCCAGAAACTAGAAAAGGCAAGGACACAGATTTTCCTCCTACAGCCTCAAAAGCAACGAAGTGCTGCTTTTAGTCCCATGAGTCATTTCTCACTTCTGCCTCTCAGAACTATAAGAATAAATTTGTGTTGTCTTAAGCCACTAAAATGTGGTAGCTTGTTAGGCAGCCACAGGAAACTGACACACGTGATGTCTGACACTCAGATCCCTCCACCACATAGGGGCCAAAACTCATGCAGCAATGCTTGGTAATGCTGTCTCTCTAGCAAGCAGCGGTAAATTCTGGTTATTTTGTGAAGAGTTGTTACTGGTTTCTACATCCTAAGAACTGGCCTTACAAGGGCGTGTAGAAAGGTCTCACAGTCTGGAGGTGCTTCCTTTTTGTTCTCTTTCTAGCACTAAAGCATCTTAAAGTTGTTATTTTATCATCTATTGAGTACCTGTATGTGTGTGTTAAGTCCCACTCTTTGCAACCCCATGGACTGTAGCCTGCCAGGTTCATCTGTCCATAAAATTCTCCAGGCAAGAATACTGGAGTGGGTTGCCATTTTTTTCTCCAGGGGATCTTCCCTACCCAGGGATCGAACTTAGGTCTCCCGCATTACAGGCAGATTCTAGGGAATAACCCTCCTCATTATGATTTTCCATCTCTAAATTTACTTAATCCTAAGAACACACACACCATTTCCTGAGAAACACTGGCACTCTAGGAAACTGAGTTTTAAAGCCGAAAAGGACTTCAAAGATAATCACAATGGCTTTCCAGGTGGTTCAGTGGTAAAGAATCAGCCTGCAATGCAGAAGACCTGGGTTTAATCCCTGGGTCGGGAAGATCCCCTGAAAGAAACGGAAATCCACTCCAGTATTCTTGCCTGGAAAATCCCATGGACAGAGGAGCCTGGCAGGCTACAGCCCGTCGTAGGGTCTCGAAAGAGTCAGACAGTGACTAAACAACCACCACAGCTTATAATTCAGATGAAGAAGGTCTGCAGCGGTTGAAAGTCCTTCCAATTTATAGAAACGGGGCAGTGCTAAGATTCATACTAGTTTCTCAACTCCTAGTTCTTACCCTGCACTTCTGGCTTAGCTCACTTTGAAGCTTATCTGGACTATTTTGTTTCCAACAGTTTTAGTCATTAACAATTCTACTTTTTTAGAGCAAGTCTTCTTCACTTGAAAATAAGTTCAATTAATCAGAGTTTTAAATTCATTTTGCCAATTTTACAAATGAAGAAAGTAAGGTGGAAATGATGAATGTTCAGGAGAAAAGGTGATATAAATTAGCCCCAAAACTCATGAATGAAAAACTTTATTGATTTTTCCTTGTATTAAACATAACCACATAAAGTGTTTCATTTAAACACTTTCACTATAAACTCATAAAGTATTGAATCTACATGTAAAATTTCCTCAAAGTATACGGTGACAATTTTTTTCTATGATAAATGCAATGGATACTTGTAGTAAGTATCAAAAAGGTTTAGTCAGAGAAGAGCCTTGGGTCAGTCATATGGGTTTTGCTAGAAAAGGTTGTGATCGCCAAAAAGAGGGAGGAATCTCTATTCTTGGGTCCACTTATTTGATGCCAGCTGTCAAAGGTAGGGGCCTCATGAGGAAAAGACTATTAGAAGAGAGTACAATCCTACTAAACCTAATAATATATAAAAGAATATTACTAAAGGATGTTATTAATATTACCCCCAATTCTCCATTATTATTTCAACCATAGTCTTTTAGAAAGTGATTTCCCACCTCTGTTTATCATTTTCTTTTTGCTGAGTAATTCAGTTGTCTAGGTTGAACCTCCGCCCCACAGTGTTTGTTCTCAATGAATTGATGGAAGGAGATCTAAATAATTTTCGCCATTTCTGACAGGGGTTTTCCATAAAGACCCACAACGTAGGCATCCAATGGAAACCACAAACGAATAAAAGACACCCAGTGAGCCGTTCGCCTCACACGCGCCCAACCCGGGGAGTAGCGGCCTGGCGCTCGGGAGGCAGGGTGGAAACGCCCTCCCGGGAGCCGGCTGGACCGGACAGATGGTGCCCCGGGGTTGGAGACCTCTCCGCCAAGGCCCGCGGCTCCCACCGCGGATGCACAGCCCGCCGGGGCCTGCCGAGCGCGCGCGGGGTCAGGCCGAGGACGCGCGGGGGTGAGGCGGGCCGGCCAGCGGGAGGGCAGGCCCGGGGCGTGCCCACGTGACCGCCCCGCCCGCGCCGCAGCCCCCCGAGCCGCCGCCGCCTCTCGGGCCGCACTCCCGGCGTGCCCCGCACTCGCCGCCGCCCGCCTGCCCCTCCTTCTCCTCGCAGCGCCACACCGCCGGAGCCCGAGCCGCCGCCGCAGCCTCAGCCGCGGGCACTATGGTAAGGCGGGCGCGCCGGCCGGGGTTCGCGGGGTCGGGGGGCCCAGGGGGCCGAGGCGTGGCGAGTGCAGCCTCCCGCGCGGCTCCGCGGGGCCCTGGACTTGAGGCCGCCATTTTAACCTGATTTCGGCCTCCAAGGTGGGCATTCCTGCGGTGCGGACCCGCTGCTCTCTTTCCACCCGGCGGGCTTGCCCTCTCGCCGTCAGGCCCGGCGGGGCCGCTCTTCGGATTCCTGGGGGCGGGGAGGGCCCTGGCAGGGGGCGACGCGCGGAGGTTCGAGGCCTGAGCCGGGCGGGCGGAGGCCGAGGGCGCGGGAGGGTCCGCCGAGCTGTTGCCCCGCCATCCCACCCAGCTCGCCGCCTTTGCCCTTCGCTTCCTTATTTTATTCCCACGCGCGCTCTCAATTCGGTATGTGCGGTAAAAACCCCTCGCTGAAGGCTGAGCGTCTTGAGGGCCTGTCATAAAACCCTTAGGGGGAGATTAAGGAGGTGGGAAAACTCTTGAAAATGCTTTCTCGCCGTAAAAAGCTTTTTACACGCGATCCGTTAGTTTTGAAGTGCCTGCATTTGAGCTGTGAGTCAATTATGTTGTAGCCGTGGGCGGTTTGGAGTTCACACTTGATTCTCTTTCCTTATGAGGAAACGGCACTGGCTAGGATGACTTTAAAGAAAAAAATAGTAGAAGCATTAACTGAAATCCAAAAGTGTTTTTTTAAGGCCTGCCGGGTTGACACAATACAGAAGGTATTTTTGCTGCTGCTCCTGAAGCTCTGACATCACCCAGTGAAATAGGAAACATTTCAGGGATGGGACAGCCTGTATTTGTCCCTTTCCGTCTACCTTCCACTTGCTTCAACCTCCACACACCTTTTTAAAAAAGAATGAATGAAGCAGGATGAGTTAGAACCCTTAGGTACATCATATACTGATACTTAAAATGTGGCAAATCTGATTAGACGGCTTGCATGGTATGATGCAACTTTTGATGTCCAGACTAAAGTGAATCCTCTCGAGCAAACAGTAATTTTGGTTAAAACCGAATTACTTGTTCTGAATTTCTGTCCTTTCTTTACTTTCAGGCTTCTGGAGTTACAGTGAATGATGAAGTCATCAAAGTTTTTAATGATATGAAAGTAAGGAAATCTTCTACACAAGAGGAGATCAAAAAAAGAAAGAAAGCAGTTCTCTTCTGTTTAAGCGATGACAAAAGACAAATAATTGTAGAGGAAGCAAAGCAGATCTTGGTGGGTGACATTGGTGATACTGTAGAGGACCCCTACACATCTTTTGTGAAGTTGCTACCTCTGAATGATTGCCGATATGCTTTGTACGATGCCACATACGAAACAAAAGAGTCTAAGAAAGAAGACCTAGTATTTATATTCTGGTGTGTAAAAACAAAAGAAAAAAGTACTTTTAAAATGCAAGGATTATTATTAACATAGTCAGTTTTGCCTTTGTTTTTCTTTTAAATAGAATTCAACAATTTTTTTTTTTCCCCTGTAGGGCTCCTGAAAGTGCGCCTTTAAAAAGCAAGATGATATATGCTAGCTCTAAAGATGCCATTAAAAAGAAATTTACAGGTACAAGCATTGACTATTTTGTGCAGAAGAATTGCTCCTTCTTAATTATAATAAAGTAATTGGATAATATTTTTTTCTTTTTAGGTATAAAACATGAGTGGCAAGTAAATGGCTTGGATGACATAAAGGACCGTTCCACACTTGGAGAGAAATTGGGAGGCAACGTAGTAGTTTCACTTGAAGGAAAACCCTTATAAATCAGTCAAGTGCCATCTGGATCTTAAGGAGCTTCCATTTCTCCAGCTCAGTCAATTGGAATAGTATTAGGTTTTTCTTTTTTTCTTTTCCCACTGGGTCGTTCCAACACAGTGAATGAAGGAAATATCATTCATGTAAGCAGCCTACCAGTGATTGCCATTAGACTGTTTAATACTGTTACTATTATGTAGAACCCAAGGAATGCCTTCCCATCATATTTTAGCCAAAACAACTGGGTATATGCCTCCTTTGCAGCAAACACTACAGTTAATTGTGATTGTCAATGTGAATAGCTTAGAATACTACAAAGGGTTAAGCTAATTGAATGCCTTCAAAGTATTATCCACTGGTGAGATGGTAAACTTTATTCAGTATTACTGATAGTTGCACTTGATTGCAGTTCTGTGAGGCTTGAGCATTCATACACCTCACCTGCCTTGGCAAGCCTATTTTTTTGTGACATGGCAGCACGGATATAACACTATGCATTAAAAACACTTTTTTTGTAATAAATTTAATCCCCCACCAGAAAAGGAATGCCAATTAAGTTGTGTTAACTGTGTCATCAGCTTATCCTAGTACCTCAGTGTTCATTCCTTTTACCTGTGTATCTTCTTAAAAGAAATAGCTATTATTAATGCCTTTTTTCCCCCCATTGAGTGTACACTACTGAATACATGTAGTTTTATGTTTACCATGTAAGTGTTGCAACACTAAAGCTATTTTGAGTATCAGTCATGATGGCAATTTCTGTATAAAAGAGCCTTAAATGGAACATTGTTTTTGAGATCAAACTCCCCACCCTCACAAAAATGGCCACGTTGCAATAAAAATTGTGGCATATTACAGAACGGTTGCCTTGTTTTCCTTGGACATTTTGCAAAATACCATGTGAAGCAACTCCTAGGCTAAACAGATATTATTAATCTCTACACTGGTCATTTAAGAATTTTTTTGTACAACATTCTTGCATGATATTTTCCAGTTTGTTGATTTTATTTGGTTTAAAAAATATTCTATCCTAAAGCTAATATAAAATATTATTACAGAGGTATACTTTTATAAGCTTTATTTATTTCCTTATGTATTAATATGGTGATCAGGAATTATTTTTTGCACTTTGACATAAATACTCTTCAGTATCTGATTAGTTCTCTGGATAAATTAGCATAGTTATTTTTTTAATTCACGTTTACATTTCTAAGTAGTTGACCAGTAGAAGAAACAGGAAGCTCTTATTGCCTAGTTGGTCATAATGAAAATAATTTATAAAATGTTGTCCTTCAAAAGTTTAATAGTACTTCTCCTGTTTAGGAACTTTAATTTCAGCTACTATTTCTTAATATATTTCACAAATTAAAAAAAAAAAGTTTATATAGCAGTCTTAAAGATTAGTAGTGGAATTTGGCTGTGGTCCAGGCGGCTCTCCTTATAGAGAATTTGATCTGTTCAGTGTGAGCAGTTTGCTGTTAGCCAGAGCTATTTATGGCAAACACATGCTTTTGTATCTTGTCATAGTTACCCACAAATGGCAAAACTGGACTTGATTCTGCTGGTATGCAAAACAGGCATGCTAGTAAGCAGTGGATTGTAGCTTAGAATTTAACCCCATAGCTCTGAAGAATGCTCTTATTAGAAAACGGGAACTGAAAAATCCCTTCTTTTTCTAATGTCTGGAAGTAATTTGAGTTTAATTAGGTTTTTTTCCCATGTTTTCAAAAGGTTTTTCAGATGAAAACAAAAATAGAAGGTAAATGTCTAGGTTTCCATTTAAAATTATATGAATGGCTTGGGATCTTTTGCACTGAGCAATTTTATTTCAGGCTTCCAGCTGTCCCTGTGAATTATTCTGGACGTTTTGATGGCTTTTTGGTAAGGCCAAACTCATATAAGTAGAGCATGAGAATACTGACATATACTAAACCATATGTGTAACTGATACTTGTACCATGAAATTTTTCATTATTTTCCTCATTCTAAAAAATAAGGTACTATATCTAAAGTTGTGCAGTCTCTTGTGTTTTTATAGCTGATTTCTCAACTTTTCTTATGTACCTCTTTAATTATATAATAATTTCAGAGGTTAAATATTGCTTTAAACTGTGGTACTTTGATTTGTTAGATTGGCAGAACTGATACTAATAATTAAGTTCATCTTTGAAATACATCTTTGTGCATAAAGCCAAAAATAATGATAATTAATGGTTCTTATGTTACTTGAGACTAATTTGGCATTTGAAATGATCATTCTACTTTACAATCATTTACGTTTGAAACAATGTTCCAGTTAGCTTTAAAAGGTATACGGTGCTAATTAGTAAAATATCAAGGACAATATTTTACTGCTAGCTTGCAAAATTATAAGTGTTTAAAAAATAAAATATATGAAACTATGTTAAGCTGTTGAGATGTGTTTACTTATACTTTGGGACACTAAAATTTTTTTAAACTAATATTTCAAATCAGAGAGGCACCATTATCTTTAGTCTATTTTTTAGGATTTTAGTTGATATACATTCTCGATGGATAACAATATTCTTTCAAAACAAAGTGTTGTTGCAATTAATTTTGACATTTTTCAGACAAATGGGAACAGTTGGCATTTGTCCCAAACTGGCTATCAGCTGTTGTTTTCCATCATTATCAAAAATAATGTGGCCAACGTTGTATATTTAATGTGCCTTTCTGATAGTGTAAGAAAAGCCTCTTCCTAGGTTTGAATTTCTCTGATATGGATTCTTTGTAACAGCTAATTTATGGAATCCAGCAAATGAGCTCTAGGAGAAAATTATTTTTCCTTGTTAAAGAATAATCTCAGCAATGGTAATCATAGAAACACTATGGTAATCATTGGTAATCATTGAAACACTTTTCCTTAGGTTTGCCACGGAAAAATAATCTACTTTAGTTCTCTACTTTAGTTCTTTAATAATAGTTTGAGATCGCAAACAAGCATGAATATTCATTTTCTGTGAACATTAAAGCTACTAGAGATGTGCAGACAGGCTCCAATGAATATTGCTTTTGAAACAGCATGAATTGACAAATGTTCTGTGTCTCATCTCAGCCAATAAGGAAGTTTGAGGTTTTTATTTTTCTCTAGAACATCCAAATAATTGCTTTCTTTCCATGTAGATCAGGAGTCATCCTTCCACTTCAATTTCCTGTCAAAAAGCAGTTGTGCAAATTAATTTCTCTGAGCCTCAGTTTCTTCATAAGAATGATGATATCTGTCTACCATACCTGGTTGCTAAGGATCAAATATGGAAATACTTTTTGGAAGACAGGAAAATACTATGTAAATATAATTATTTAAGCTTCACTCTTAAATATATATAGTTAAGAACTGTGTTAAAAATAAGATTTATTGTAAGCCTTTGAACCTCTTTATTGTAACTATTTAATCTGCAAGTTCCCTAAGGACTGATTAGCTGATAAATTACAACTGTTTCACAGAATGAAGTATAAAGTGTGGCCCCTGAGTTCATGACTGCTGTTAATGTTTTTAGTGTAATTTTCTTTTTCACATGTGATCAGTGAGAGACTAGCTTTTCCCCAGACTTTGAAGTAAAGAGTAAATGAAGAGATACTCTTGTTGTGGAATACTTGGCATAAATGTATGATCTAGGTTGTTGAAAATCTTTGACTGTTTATTCATTAATACTAGAAGTTTAGGTAGTGCTTCATAGTTCTCAAGGCACTTGAAATCCGTTTGATCTCCTTAGGTCCTTTTAACAAGCTAAACCGTATTTCTCTGCTGCACATGAAGAGACTGACGTTTGGAGAGGTTAAGGGACATCCAAGCTGTTGAGTAGCAAAATGGATTCCAGTCCAGTACACTTTTCAGTCTGCGTTCATATTGTAACATACAGTGAGTTACTAATTTTCTTTTTTAAAAGATGGAATAATCTGACTTTTTGAGCAGAACATAGCTAATTATTTAATATGTCTTTAAAGCATCTCAGAGAATATTTGAAAAACATTCTTGGACTATTTGTTTTCTAGGAAAGCCCATACTTATAAAGATCTGAAAATATTTTTACACTTAAAATATTTTCTTAGATGTTTCAGTATCATAAGTTTTTTGAAAACCATAAGGATTGTATAGACACATTTTTAGAAAGCTGATACCTCTCAATCCTTATCCAAAATGTTGGATATTTTCCTCCCTCTGTTCCTCTACTCACGTTTCTAAGAAATAGTACAGTATATTATGATGGTTAAATACTAAGACTTTGGTATCAGACTGTCTGGGTTCTTCACACATAGACCTGTAATACTTTCTAATTGAATGATCTTAGGAAAATCACTTAACCTCTCAGAGCCTTTAGTTCATCTGAAAAAGGGGGTAATAATTATACCTCATCTCATAGTACTGTAAGGATAAATGAAAGCCGTTGGAATAGTTCCTGCATGTAATAAGCATTCAGTAGGATGACCCTAAAATTTAGTCTAAGCCATTCTTGAGACTGAAAGGGAGAGCTAAAAATAATTATGCCTATAGACAACAACCTTGAACTGGTACAGTCTAAAAGCAAATCAGATACGTTCCTCCATTGAAAAGTAGGCTAATAGCAACATGATATAGTTAAATAGAAGAAACTATTGACGACTCAAGGTCATCATCATTTCAGTTATATGTACTAGCATACTAACTTGGGAGTCTCCTGAAGAATATGATTTCTGTTAAGTAACCTCAAAAGGGTTGATTCTGGCTTTATAGACCTTTTTTTTTCTTTTGATTTTCATACTTTTAGACTCTCAGATACTGCATTTTGCTCTTTTCAGTGTGCTTTGCCAATAGCAGCTTCTCTTACTGTTGCTTTTCATCTCATGTGGATTTGGAAAGCTAAGTTTGTTAGACTTGGTGTAGAAGAAACCCAGTAGACTCAGAGTGAGGGCTTGAGAGCAGAATGCCTGATGGAGCACAGGAGCCTTCTAACATTCCTTTTGACTGTTCAGAGAAAGTTGTCTGAGTTTTGGTTTTATCTTATTTTTTTATCAGTAAGGTTTGTATGAGATCTGAGCTGTTGGTAAAGGAAACATTACTGTATTCCAATGAGGTGTCTAAAATGCCATAATTAGAGAAGTTATATTTGCTTTTGATTGTGCTTTTGTCATTAAAGGCACACAAAAATAATTTGTTCCCATTATTAAGAGAGAGAAGGTTTATTCTTGATCCAGCTTTTCTGGATTATTGAAACAATAATAGGATCTGAGAACAAACATTTGATACATCTTTAAAAATATAAAATGCCAATTGATTTTTTTTGTTTGTTAGACTTTTCTTACATGTACCCTAGACATGTTCACTTGCAAGTAGCTTTGATTACTCTTCATCTAGATATGTAGATACTTCTCATTGACTCTTTTCTGTCAACTAATTTGATTATGCATATATAACATTTTGGTACTTTATTTGGCATAACAAAAATTTGGAACAGATTTTTTTCAAATGTATAATTTTCTCACAGAAATGAAAAAGCATCTATGTTAATTATGTTTTGTAGTATCACTTTTTTTCTTGTTTCATGTATTCCTAATAGTGGAATTTCAAATATTTCCTTTGGGAAGATGATAGTTACTGAGTGAATCACAGAATTCCTGGGCATGTGGCCCAAAACCTTTTATGTGTTCCTGTGAGTTGATGGGGCCCTTTTTAATTAGCTGTAAACTAAATCACCAGCTAAAAAGAAAGACAGTTCCCAAATTGGCATAATTCGACAGTTTTATAAAATGTAAAAGTGATAGCAGAGTATTTGTTCTAGAAATCATAAAGTTCTGCTGTACCACATAAGAAATAAGATACGAAGGAGATGTATAATTTATGAAATAAGTAGAAAATAATTGTATGTGAACATTAATATTTAAGCCTTTTGTGTGTAAAATAGCTATGGTTCAAGGTAGATTCCTTAACTCATTACTGCTTGTTGATAAATGTGTTATGAAGGAATGTATACAAATATAGTTTTCATTTCAAAAAGTCTTTTACATGAGAGAAAAGGGGGATGAGCTAGCAAAACTGGTATTAATCATTTTCCTATTTTGAAATATATTTAGGCTTTAGAATGTATCTGGGTTTTTTCCTAAGGTTTAAGTAAGTTTTAAAAGTAAAAAATAGAATTGTTGATTTACCATTTTCAATGCCTTTACATATTGAGTAATATGTACACTTTGAATAATTACTGCATTAGAATTATATGAAGTTAATTTAACAGTGCTTCCCTCCTGAGAGAGGAAAGAGAAGAAATAAAAGGAAGCGAAAGATAAAGATTTCACCAGGTGCTATAAAAATCTGGGAAGGAGCTATATGAAGTATATTTTGTCTATTTCGTACAGTATATTTAAAGTGCTTGAAAATTCTGTAAAAAAAAAAAAAGTGTATATATATATATATATATATATATATATACACACACTTGCCTCTTTATTTTAGTTTTGTCTTTATCTACCTGATAAAGAAAAATGCTTAATGGTTATCATAGTGTAGCGGTTCTTAAGAAACAGCAGGTGACTGAATTAGGTATCTTGTGCCCTGGCTTTAGAAAAAAAGGTTTGGGGACTAGTTGAAGTGTCACTGCTACTGTAACAAAAAAATTTCCTTCTCTGAGCTAGGTATTTATTTCGCTCAGTTTTTCTGTTTGCAATATGTAAAGTAATAGAATTTTTTGAAACTGAGCCTTAGGTTAAACAGAGAAGGTCTAATGGTATTCTTATAGGAAAACCCTAAAAATGGGGGCGAGTTAATATTTTTTTGTTTGTGCTAGATAACTCTTTAAAATAATTGTGTTTTTATTTCAAAAATAATATGTTCAGTGTGGAACCTCTATAAAATACAGAAAGGAACAAATAAAGTGAAATCATGAGTTATTTTCTTATGTTAAATTATTATGACTAATTGGAAGATTCCTGTAGTTAAAACTAGTTTTAAGTTATAACTATTAATATATGCTGATCAAAGATGAGATTTTATCCTTAAATATTATTTGTGCACATTCCTTAGTATTTTTCACCCTACGAAGAATTTTTTTTGTGGCTCTAGACAGAGGAGCAGATTTAACTCTTGAAAATTATGCATTGTCCCTACTTGAAAGCTTGCTGTATGACTTGGGGCCATCCACTGTAAATATATGAAGCCACAAAATGTCCCTGTATTTATCATGCCACCTACTTTTTTCCCATTGGAATTTGATAATAGGCATCCCTTGCATAATTTTTATATTTCTCCAGAGGAATTATTTGGGGATTTCCAGGTGGCACTAGTGGTAAGAACCTGCCTGCAAATGCAGGAGATACTGGTTCAATCCCTGGGTTTGGAAGATCACCTGGAGGAGAACATGGCAACCTACTCCAGTATTCTTACCTGAAAAATCCCATGGACAGAGGAGCCTGGCAGGTTACAGTCCATGGGTCGCAAAAGAGTCAGACTCTTTTAGCAACTAAACAACAACCCTGCCAAAAGATTTAAGGTAAAACATAATGTATATATTTTGCACTAAGCCAGAAATACTCAACCTATATTTAAGAGTTTGTGTTTTGTATGCTGTTCCAAGAGGGTCTGGTAATCCCTCTGATTAAAGAAACGTATGATTTATGTTTGCTGTGGCAAAGCATGATGATCTTGGCCACTATGAATCACTCTGGAAACATTCCACCTCTGTTTTCCAATTACTCAGATCGTTAGGTCAAATTCAGTTCAGTTCAACAAACATGAAACACCTTTCATGATCTCAAAAGGTTTACATTGATAAAGAAAAGGCAGGAAATATAATCAAGTAATTATAATACAATGTGGTAACTAAAAGATAAATGTTAGATTTAGAAGAGGGAGTGGTTAATTTTGGTATTGGATGGACTTCAAGGCGGCCTTACAGAAGTAAGTAAATCTTTGAGCTGGGTTGTGAAGGATGATGGCGTTCACCAGAAGTCAGTGTGAAAGGATGGTCCTGGAGAAAGGAGAGCTGAGAAACGAGCCCTTCTAGCAGATTAGTCTAGCATGACGCACTCGGGCAGGAGAAGTACAGGAAAAGCGGGTATGAGCCAGATCACCGAGGGCCGTGGGTACCCTGCTCACAAACGAGACCTGTGCATGGTGAGGAGCCACGGCAGGATTTTGAGCAGAAGGATGGGCTGATCCTTCTGAAGTACACATCTGATCACTTTTGAGCATGTTGAGAACCTATGGAAGAGGAAAGCAATTGGAAGCAGTTAGGAGGCTTGAATTGAGGCAGTGGCAAGTGCACTTGGAGTGGATGTGCTTGGGAGGTGTGTAGGAGAATTGACAGGACTTGATTAATTTCATAATTAAATGAGAGGGTACAAAAGCTTTAGTCATCTTGAGAAATGTTAGCTATATTTTTAATATTGTTGACATTTAAGATCATTTAATCATCAGATTGTCTTAGGGAAAACAGGAAATTTGGAAATGTGGAGAGAAAAAATATTAAACACATTTTTAATGAAGGTAACATTTTGAAAGTATGAAATAAACCACTGACTAAAATGTCATAGGTCTGCTGTTTGAATTTAGATTTATAAGGCTTATTTGTAGTAATTTTTGTATAACTGGTTTCAATAGATAAAATTTTAAACTACGATAACAATAGCATCTTTGAAATGAAATATCCTATAGTTTAAAAAAATTATTGTTGTTCTTTTTATTATTCTGTGTTTGAGCTTTCATTATAAAACTCATGTCTGTCCACATGTAAGCTGTGGCTAAATTCCTGGATCAAAGATTTTAGAAAGAATTTAACAATGTTCTTCATCACATAATCTGCTCATTAGGGACAGCCTGGCCCGCTCTGCTGGTGTTAGAATATGGAATTTTCAGGTCATCTGAGGGATCACTTTCTATTAAAGAAGACTTTTAATCCTTACTAGTAAATAAAAGTTATTTATAAACATGGTGTCTTAATTCCTTTCACAAGTACTGTCCAGAATCTGAGATTCCTCTTTTTTCACTGCCTTGTAATAAAATTTCTCAACCATACTGGCTCTTAATATGCCTTTATGGTAAATAAATTCACGTTTCTGAAAAGCTTTATACTCATCAGGAAGCATTTATTGAGTGTCTATTTGTAGAACACTATTCTGGCCCTCCTGAGAAATAAACTTCTCAAGGGCACTTTTACAATCCAGCTGGAGAGACAAAATAGACCTGTGAACTAAAAAGTATTCAGTGATAAACTATTGAATAACCATTGAGGGAATGCAGGGAAAAAGAAGGGTCAAAAAATGATTTCCTAGAAAGGAGTTTTAAACGGTACTTAGAGGTAATGTCTTTTTAAAAATTAAGGCATTTTCACTTCAAATATACAATTACTACTTAAAATGAGGTTCCAAGAGGCTCTTTCTTCACTGAGAATGTCTCCATAACATCACAAACAGAAAGGGCCTTTTTATCACCACTTTCATTAGATCATTTTGGAGTACTGGAGCCAAAGTAGAGAGCTTACTCTGGGAGTTCTGCGTTCAATATGAGTAAATTGTCTTGGAGCCCTGAGTTTCCACAGGGGTTCTTAACGTTTTCATGTGCCATTAATCCCTTTGGCAGTCTGGCAAAGCCAATGAAGCACTTCTAATTTATTTTTTAATTGGAGCATAATTGCTTTACAGCGTTGTGTTTCTGCCGTACAACAACATGAATCAACTATAAGTATATATATATCCCCTCCCTCTTCCTCCTTCCTGTCCCCCAACCCCTCCACCCCCTAGTTCTCCTACCCCCACCCCCCACCATCCAGCCTGTCTAGGTTGTCACAGAGCAGGGAACTCCCTAATATACTTTTTTGTGTCAATCAAAAGTGATACCTTCACACATATGCTTTTGCTTAACACATTGTATAACAATATCTCTGTCAGTAGTAGCTACCATAGTATGTCCTGATGAAGGTAAATGATACTTTGAGGTATCTACAATCACATGATATGACTTATATGAGTCTATGATTTCTATTGGTGATTTCTATTGGTATGATTTCTACTATGGTGTGGCCTAAGTTTAAAATTGAAGGAACTGGTAGATTTCAAATAATGGTTAGTTAAAAATGAAGTCTTAATGGGTCCTCTGAATTCTTCCATGGATCCCTTCAGGGTCCAAAGATCCCTAGTTAAGAAACCCTGCACTTTGGTGATTACTGAGAAGCCCCAGGAAGTAAAAGACTGAATGAATACGGGTCACCTTCATTTCAAGGAAACTGCTTTTATTTTGCTTTATATGTTAGAATTTCATATAAAATTTCATTTGAAATAAAAATGGTTTCTGGAACTAAATATATAATTTTGAAGACAATTATAAACAAAAAACTTGATTCTTTATCTTTTTTTTTTAACTTAAAACTTTTGTAAACATTCTCAGTACATTAGTATATGATCAAGTTGATAAATAAAGATTTAGAAGTCAACAGTATATGGTTGGAAAGTATGGGACATCAGTAAGGTTGCCCAGCAGTAGTATGTGTCAGTGTAGCCCAAGATGAGGAACAATAGGCAGAAGAAGAGTAGCCTGGAAAGAAGACAGAAGGAGTTGTCAGAGGGATAAGAGGAGAACATGGTTTCTGCTATGTTAAAGAAGCAAAGGGTATCAGTGCTGCAGAGATGTCATAGATGATGATGAGAGAATTCACTGAACCTGGCTATTAAGGAGGTGAGTCACCTTTCCTGCATCATTTTCAGCAGAGTGAAGAGGGCAGATGCCATATTGAAAGGGCTTGAAGACTCAATGAGAAATGATGTGGAGACTGTTATATATACCTGTGATTTTCAAAGGTCTGTGTGAAGCACAGTGCCTCATTTCTAACCTGTTGTGGACTTATGGCAGTCCTGCCACACACAACTAGCATGCCGTTTGTACCAGATGTAAGCTACCCTAAGGGATGGATGGCAACCAGAGTGGTCCAGACTTTTAAACAAGACAGGTCCACTGATGACAGGCTTGGGTGGCATGGCTGTGTCACATTGCTGTACAAGCTTCTAAATGCTTATTAATTCCACACAGTAGTATCTCTCCCATGCATGCTCAGTTGTGTTCAACTCTTCCAACCCCCTTGGACAGTAGCCTGCCAGGCTCTGCTGTCCATGGGATTGTCCAGGCAAGATTACTGGAGTGGGTTGCCATTTCCTCAGGGAATCTTCTCGACCCTGGGTTGAACCCATGTCTCTTGTGTCTCCTGCTTGGCAGGCAAATTCTTTACCACTGAACCACCTGGAAAGCATAGTATACGTACAGGTTATTCTTTCAAGAAGCTTACCTGTCAAGAAGAATAGCCAGTGCTCTATGGGGCCTTTAAAGATTTGAAAGAAGGTCTCTACCAGTATTATTTCTTACAACTCTCTTTCCATGTTCTTCGTGCTTCACATTCTTTTCAGCCCCTAATTTGCGTCCCCAACACTGAAAATAGTTACCTGGTACATAGAAAGCGGTTATATTGAAAGGTTGCTGGGAATACCCTGGCAGTCCAATGGTTGCGACTCTGCACTCTCACAGCTGAGGACCAGGCTTCGATCCCTGGTCAGAGAACTAAAATCCCATAAGCTACATGACATAACCAAAAAAAATTAATTAAAAGGATGTTGGAAAAAAATAAATTTCATATGAACTGTGGAGGATCTTCGTGGCCGTGTGTTTCCAGGTTTTACAGTAGAATATCCTGCCTCTTTAATCTCTGGAGATTTGTTTTGTCAGGGAATTACCAGGGAGAGCCATAGTCTTCACAGTCTTTGAGTGCATTAAATCATTGCCCTCTCTTTTCAAAGATGACATCGCTGACTTGTGCTTTGAGGCGTTTTGTTTCTTGCTTTTAAAATTGGAATTGGGTTTTCCTCTTGATTTGCCTCTTCTTTCCTCTTCATGGGCATACATTAACAAAAAACTAGACAGGTTTGAGGCCATACCATGACCACAGAATAAGAACTGAGTTGAGCAGCGAGTTAAAACCTAAGAGTATCATCTAGTATGAAGGACTCTGGTTTTCCATAAATCTCTTCACTTTCCTCTTTCTCTGATAGGAATGATTTTCAAACCTCTTGTTTTCTCATCTACAGCAGTGCCTATGGCCAACACAGCAGAACTCAAATTTGTACCCGAAAAAAATGAGAATTCTAATCTAAAATATGGACAATATGAATAGGAACCAAAGAAAAAGGGACAATTTCTGTCCTTCAGCCAGCAGACTTTTACTGCTGAATGTATCATATGTGCCAGGCACACATGTGCCAGGTATATAATGTCTCTCTGGGGAAGTGTAAAACTTGGGCCTAATTGGTGTAGTAGGTTGCTGCTGCTGCTGCTAAGCCGTTTCAGTCGTGTCCAACTCTGTGCGACCCCACAGAAGGCAGCCCACTAGGCTCCTCTGTCTCTGGGATTCTCAAGGCAAGAATACTGGAGTGGGGTGCTATTGCCTTCTCCAATGCATGAAAGTGAAAAGCAAAAGAAGTCACTCAGTCATGCCGACTCTTAGCGACCCCATGGACTGCAGCCTACCAGGCTCCTCCACCCATGGGATTTTCCAGGCAAGAGTACTGGAGTGGGGTGCCATTGCCTTCTCCAGGTGTAGTAGGCTAGACTTGTGTATTTAAGTGCTCACCCGGACTTGTTTCCTATCATAGCTGGAAGGCTTTCCATAGTGTGAGTCACTTATGCCACTTAGATTCATCCTTTACTAGATTGTCAACCTTAATCAGGCGTTATGTAACAGATTTAAGGATCCTAGCTGTGTATGTGTGTTTGGTTTTGTGAGTGGAGTAGAGGGGAAAGTGATTAAATGAGAACTTTTAGTAATTTTTGCAAATAAATGGTAGTTGAATTTACAACTTAAAAAGGATTATTATGACTTTTTAGCCATTTCTGGGATGAGCCAAGGACCTTGACTCTTTAGCTGTAAATCTTGTTCTCCATCTGGTCCTTAGTATGAAGTTCTCAATCTCTAGGAAAATCTATTGCCACACTAGAGCCAATGACTGCCAAAGGGTGTGGCTTGCATGTGTTTGTTCATTCATTTATTAATTCAAAAACAATTTACTGAGTATATTCTACATTTAAAATCCTTAACATCTCTAAAAGAGCTTGCCTGAGAAGGGAAGAGAAGAAATATGTCAACAGCCATAACAGGTGGGAAGTGTTCAGTGCTGTGCTTAGATAATACGTTATTAATTCAATTAACCTGGCCGTAAAAATAGCCCAGTACCATTCAGAAACACCCCATGAATAAAAGGAAAGTCTGCTTATTTCTCACAAAGACAAATTGTGATCTTATTGCACCTCTTTGTATCAGATCAAGCTAGAGAAGTTTTATGTGTTTAGTTACTAAGTCATGTCCAACTCTGCAACCCCATGAACTGCAGTACACCAGGCTTCTGTGTCCTTCACTCATTTCCTGGAGTTTGTTCAATTCATGTCCATTGAGTCAGTGATACTATCAAACCACCTCATTCTCTGCCACCCTCTTCTCGTTTTGCCTTCAGTCTTTCCCAGCGTCAGGGTCTTTTCCAATGAGTCAGTTCTTTGCATCAGGTGGCTGAAGTATTGGAGCTTCAGCATCTCTCCTTGCAATGAATATTCAGGGTTGATTTCCTTTAGGATTGACTGGTTTGATCTCCTTGCAGTCCAAGGGACTCTCAAGAGTCTTCTCCATCACCACAGTTTGAAAGCATCAATTTTTTGATGCTCAGTCTTCTTTATGGTCCAACTCCCACATCCATAGATGACTAATGAAAAAACCATAACTTTGACTATAATGGATCTTTGTCAGCAAAGTAATGTCTCTGCTTTTTAACATGCTGTCTAGGTTTGTCATAGCTTTCCAAGGAGCAAGCATGTTTTAATTTCATGGCTGCAATTATCATCTGGAGTGATTTTGGAGCCCAAGAAAATAAAATCTGTCACTGCTTCTGCTGCTTCCCCTTCTATTTGCCATGAAGTAGTGGGACCAGATGCCATGATCTTAGTTTTTTGAATGTTGAATTTTAAGCCAGCTTTTCCACTCTCCTCTTTGACCTTCATCAAGAGGCTCTTTAGTTCCTCTTCACTTTCTGTCCTTAGAGTGGTATCATCTGCATATCTGAGGTGGTTGATATTTCTTCCGGCAGTCTTGATTCCAACTTCTGAGTCATTTAGCCCATCATTTCGCATGATGTACTCTGTATATAAGTTAAATTAAAAAGTGAAAGTGAAGTCACTCAGTCATGTCCGACTCTTTGCGACCCCTTGGACTGTAGCCTACCATGCTCCTCAGTCCATGGAATTTTCCAGGTAGGAGTACTGGAGTAGGTTGCCATTGCCTTCTCTAGGAGATCTTCCTGACCCAGGGATTGAACCCGAGTCTCCCGCAATGCAGGCAGACGCATTACCGTCTGAGCCAAGGAACCACCTATTAAGTTAAATAAGCAGTGTGACAATATACAGCCTTGTACTCCTTTCGCAATTTTGAACCAATCAGTTGTTCCATGTAAGGTTCTTACTGTTGCTTCTTGACCCACATACAGGTTTCTCAGGAGACAGGTAAGGTGGTCTGGTATTCCCATCTCTTAAGAATTTTCCACAGTTTGTTGTGATCTACACAGTCAAAGATTTTTGCATAGTCAATGAAGCAGGAGTAGAGAAGTTTGGGAAATATTAAATAATACCACTTTGGCATAAAAAATTTGTCAAAATTATGTGGGTTTCTTTCAGCATATTGATTTCTCATATGAGTTACATGATTCTTAAAGCGCTTTCTTTAAATGTATATTATACCACTAAAGATATCTCTACTCTGGCAGGCACAATTACATGGTGGAAAAGCCTGGCTTTTGCAGTCATGTGTCATCAGAATGCTCACTCTACTTTCTATTTGATTCATGACCATAGGCAAACTATTAACCTTTTTGGGCCTTAGAGTTCCGATCTGAAAAATGAGATTAGTGCCAACTTCTAGGATTGTTGGAGTATTAGGAACATTAATAATAGCTAATATTGAGCATTTACTTTGGGCACTTCACATAGATTTTCTCATAGATCATGCCCTCAAACAAGGCTAATAGTGGTGCTGCTACTTCTCTACAGACACAGTTGCTTAGAGGTTAAATAACTTGCCCAAGGTTGCATAACAAAGCAGCAGAAACAGGATCCAAACTCAGGCAGTCTTTTTTTTTTTAATTTATTATTTAAATGAAACAAAGATGAATTTTTTTATTAATTTTTTTAAATTGAAGGATAATTGCCTTACAGAATTTTGTTGTTTTCTGCCTAACATCAACATGAATGAGTCACAGGCACACACATATCCCTTCCCTCCTGAACTTCCCTCCCATCTCCCTCCCCATTCCACCTCTCTAGGTTGTCAGGGTCCCTGTTTGAGCACCCTGAGTCATACAGCAAAGTTTCCCTGTTACTCTCTCCATACATCCCACCCTCTCCCTCCACCCCTCCCCACCTCTTCCTCCCCACCCCCACCACATTGGGTCCACAAGTCTATTATTTATAGTCCATGTCTCCATCGCTGCCCTGCAAATAATTTCATCAGTACCATCTTTCTAGATTCCATATATAAGCATTAATATACAAGATTTTTCTTTCTCCTTCTGACTTACTTCACTCTGTATAATAGGCTGTAGGTTCATCCACCTCATTAGAACTGACTCACATAGGTTCCTTTTTATGGCTGAGTAATATTCCATTATCTACATGTACTACAGCTTCCTCATCCATCCATCTGTCGATAGACAGCTAAGTTGCTTCCATGTTCTAGCTATTGTAAATAGTGCTGCAGTGAATACTGGGGTACATGTGGTCTTTTTCAGTTTTGGTTTCCTCTGGGCATATGCCTTGTAGTGGGTTTATTCCTAGTTTTTTAAGCAATCTCCATACTGTCTTCCATAGTAGCTATATCAGTTTACATTCCCACAAGCAGGGCAAGAGGGTTCCCTTTTCTCCACACCCTCTTCAACATTTATTGTTGGTAGACTTTTTGATGATGGCCATTCTGACTGGTGTGAGGTAATTATCTCATTGTAGTTTTGATTCGCATTTCTCTAATAATGAGCAGTGTTGAGCATCTTTTCATGTGTTTGTTAGCCATTTGTATATCTTCTTTGAGGAAATATCTGTTTAGGTCTTTTTTCCATTTTTTGATTGTTTATTTTTGCTTGCATAGTTGTATGAGCTGCTTGTATATTTTGGAGATTAATTCTTTGTCAGTTGTTTCATTTGCTATTATTTTCTCCCATTCTGAGGTTTGCCTTTTCACCTTGCTTACAATTTCCTTTGCTGTGCAAAAGCTTTCAAGTTTAATTAGGTCCCACTTGTTTATTTTTGTTTTCATTTCCATTACTTTAGGAGGTGGGTTATAGGGGATCTTGCTTTGATTTATGTCATCGAGTGTTCTGTCAATGTTTTTCTCTAAGAGCTTTATGCTTTCTCACTGACTCGATGGACATGAGTCTGAGTGAACTCCGCGAGTTGGTGATGGACAGGGAGGCCTGGCGTGCTGCGATTCATGGGGTCGAAAAGAGTCGGACACAACTGAGTGACTGACCTGAACTGAACTGATAAAGCTCTTGGCAGCTACTAATCTATTTCATATTTCTATAGTTTTGTGTTTTCTAAACATTTTATGTAAATACAATAATAAAATATGTGTTTTTCTTTATAATTGGCTTATTTTATTTAACATAATGCTTTCAAAATGTATCCATGCTGTTGCATATATCAGAACTTCATTCCTCTTTATTGCCAAATAATATGCCATTGTATGGATATACCCCTTTTATCTATCTATCCATCAAATTTTGGATTATTTTCACTTTTTGGCTATCAAGAATAATGGGGCTGTGAGCATTTGCGTACAAGTGTTCTTGTGTGCAAAGTTAGGCTTTCATTTTTCTTGGTTATGTATCTAGCAGTCATATGCTAGGTCACATGATGACTATGTTTATCTATTTAAGGACATTCTTTTTTATTGTGAAAAATTTCGAAAGTTGGAAGAATATAGTACAGAGTGCCTATACACCCTCCATTTAGATTCAATAATTGTTAATATTTTACTGATTTTACATCCCTGCTTCTTCTCTTCCTCCCTCTTTTTCTCTCTCAGATTTCATTTTTTTTAGAGTCAGTCTTCTTAACTACTGCTTTATATTAATTTGCAATTAAATGAGTGAAATAGATTAAGTAGTTATTATAATGCCTAGCCAATAATGGCTTCTCAATAAATGTGAATTTCTTCTTTTTCCCAGTGCTTAGAAACACTGTGTAGAATCTGGGGCTGCAAGCTCTACATCAAGATAAGAGAAGTGAGATTTAAATAGAGATTCAAGAACTTTCTATAGTATTTCTGGACCAAAGTCAGTGGAATTAGGTGGGTGGCCATCCAAACTATGGTGATTAATTTGTGGTTGCCTTTTTAGGGTGATGGATACTATGGATAGTTAAAATAACAGAAACAAAACAGACAACTCAAACCATCATAACTTTTTTTAAGGTAGCATGAACTTCAGCTCATGTGATGTACAAACAGGCCTATCGAAAGCAAATTAAGAAGTCCCATTTACTAATGCCAGTTTTTTCACGTCCCTACATTTCATGCATGGACATGAGGAAGGAGTTATGAGAGAGAACTGACCAAACAGGAAGGGTTACTTTCTTCCTGGACAGTGACATATATCAGGTGAAAATTGGGTAACACATGACTCTACTCATTACTGACTTCTTCTGAAGAATTGATCATAATATTGGCTCCTTGGGGACTTCAGAACAGTTTTCAATCCAGTGAAATTCACATGCTTCCCAAAAATCCATGGGACTTACTGGAATTTTTATGTATTATTACTCTTGATCTTGTGAACACCTAGGTCTGGGGCCCAAGTCTCACTGAGCCCGAACCTGAGATTCTGAGCCCTGGCTGTACACCAGAGACCCTTATCACACCTAACAAAATTAGCAGTTTCTTAATATATTCTAATACCTGATCTACATTAAAATTTCCCCAATTTCCCCCAAAATGTCATTTACAGCTGATGTGTTCAAACCACAATCCAACAAAATCCACATGTTGTATTTGGTTTTATTCTTCATAAGTCTCTTATAATCTAGCATAGTCTCCAACACCTTTTTTTAGTGCCATTGATTTGTTGAAGAACCTCTGTATGTCCTGAAGAATATTCCTACCTTATCACTCTGATGATTTCCTTGGGATGTCATTTCCCTTGTTCCTCTATTCCTTGTAAGCTGGTAGTTGGATATAAAAGATTGGTTAGATTCAAGTTAAACATTTTGGGTAAGAATACTTCATGGGTGACACTATGTCCTTTGTGCTATATCATGTCAGGTCCACACAATATCTGGTTGCCCCACCAATACTGAGACCAAGATTGATCAGTGCAGTCATACGATGGATCACAGTCTGATCCTTCTCATTGCAGAGCTGTGTTTTCCCCTATAACCAGCGTGGGGTCCTGATACTTTGGTCCTTCTATTCACTGCCACCATGTGCCATCCAAGTCATGAAAGATTAAACAGAAACAAAACAAAAAATTATCTTCACTTTCCTAGTTTGAATCAGAGGATTTAAATGAAATATATTCTCTGATCACAATGGAGTAGAATTAGAAGTTAGTAATGGAAAGAAATTTAGGAAATTCACAAATATGTGGAAATCAGCTCCTAAATTTTAGATTAAACCAAGATTGGAAAAATTGATTCTTTATGAAAGGAAAGAGATTTCCTAACCCAGCATCATGATTGTACCCCCTCCTCCACTGTTCCTCCAATGCGCTGGGCTGCTTCTGGTCACAGGGACCTTGCATCCACTGTTCCCACTGCCTAGAATGCTCTTGTCCAGCTTCCTTGCTCAACTAGTGCCTACCTTTCACTCAGATCTCAAGCCCAATGTTACTTCTATGGAGAGAACTTCCGTGATCCCCCACACACTAGGGCAGGTCTTTCCGGTGGTGTGTGCCATCCAGTAACATATGCCTTTCCTTTTTATCATGGAATATATTTACAATCTGTATGTGATCAGTGGTTTAATGTTTATTAAATTTCCCCTGCTAGGCTGCTAACTCCCCAAAGAATGGAACCATGCTTCTTTTGTTCACCTTTGTCTCTCGTGTTGAGCACAGTAGCTGGCGCACAGTAGGAGCTCAGTATATATTTGATCATTCATAAGAATAGAACAAAATTTATGTAGATATTTCTCATAATTTTATGATAAAAAAGATCAATATAAAGGCTAAAATACAGAAAATTTACACAATGAAATATGTAGCCTTTAAAAAATCATGTTTCTCAAAAAAAATCATGTTTCTGAGTAATATTTAATGATACTGGGAAACATTCATTATATAATGTTAGATTTAAAAATTAATGTGGCATAAGAGTCCTATTTATTTACCTTTTCCACATATTTTTTAAAAGTAGAATTATTAAGTATAGTTTTATTTCATGCTTTTCACTTAATACTTAAGCTACTATATCAACATATTATGTATGCATAAGATATAAGCAGAGAAATAAGTTGAAGACAATATTACTGGTGATTTATTTTAGTGGATGGAATTTCAGGAGGATTTATTTCTTCCTTAGACTTCCTGTATTTTTCAAATGTGTTGATAATAAGCATATATATTTTTATAATTAGGAGCCACTGTAATTAAGAACATGGACTTTGGTGTTAGCCTGATCTGAGTTCCAGTTCCAGCTCTGTCTCTGCCACTTAGTAGCTGAGTGACCTGGACAACATTCTCCCCTCAGAGGAATACTTAAAACACATAAACCTCTTAGACCTCTTTATGCCATATTAATAATTAGCAGCTCTTGTTATAGATTTGGATCTGATAAAAATATCACTTTTAAAATTTAAAAAACCTTTCTTCTGGAAAGAAAAAAATGAAAATAATACCCATATGTACTTTCAATAGTATTTTCAAAATGAAAAAAAAGTTTAAAGTCATACTCAGAACATTGAAAAAGTGAAGGATTACTGGCCCTGGAGAATCAGCTGTAGGAAGAAAGACCATTGAAATTCAGAAGTTAATTCCTGGGTCACTTTCTAAAAAGTAAAAAACAAAACTCTTAACGTTGCCAACCTAAAGAGAGGTGAATGAATTCCTATACTAAGTGCAGCTGCTGCAACAGGGTCCCTCAGAACTATTCACAAGCAGGTAATGATTTAGCCAAACTGTTGGACTCAGCTTGTGTCAGCAATATAGTGGACAGCTCTACTTGATAGGCAAACTTACACTGCCTCAGTTTCTCCCTGGTAAGTTGACAAATTGGCTCCAAAACCAAATTGATAATTTGTAAGCTATCCAAAATTCATGCATCTTGTTCTAACTGGAACAGTGTGTAGTCAGGGAGATCAACTTTAGTAGAAGCTATTAGGTTTATCTCTAGTGGAAAGACCCGATTGGAATCTCAGCCCTTCCACTTACCCAATTTTATAGCTTTAGGCTAAAACTTAATCATGCATGAGCTTCATTTTCTCATTTGTAGCTGGGAATGATGGTTTCTACCCTACTAGAAAGCTGTGCAGATAAAAAGAAATGATGTCCATGAGAGCCTGGAGCAGAGCCTGACAACTGACAGGATCAGTGTATTACTTCCCACCTCCCATGGGGACCCAGTCCGTGGGACAGAACCAGACAGCCAGGCCTGTATCTGAGCACGGCTACTGCAGCGAGATATGCAGCCCAGTTCCTTCATGGGGCTCACATCCAGCTAACAGAGCTGTCTGCCAGGTGGTAGAGGCCTTCAGAGAGCAGACTGACGCAACCCCTGCCTTCGGGAAGCAGCATTGCTAAGCAGCCCTTCAACCGTTGAAACAGTTCAGACTTTATTGGTTTTAAATAGATAATGATCACCTCTGTTTCTTGAGTGATTATACCTCCATCTTTTCTAAATCTAAGCTTAAACCTTGATGCACCCTACACACATACACACACACACATAGACACACAGAGTCCTTGAATCAGAAGGATGGTTTTCTCCACCAGTCACAGCTTTTCCTCAACTTTTTATTTTGAAAATTTCAAACAAATTGCAAACAGAAAAATTACAAATAGTACATGAACACCATATACTGTTCGTTTAGATTCATCAATTGAATTTCGCCATTTGCTTTCTCTCTTTTTAATTTTTTATTTCTGGCTGAACCATTTAGAGTTAATTATAGACACTGACACTTCATCCCAAAATACGTTAGCGTGTATTTCCTAAGAACAAGGACATTCCTCCTACATGGAATAAGACTCTCACTCAGGAAATTTAACGGTAATGCACTAGTAGAATCTGATACGCAGTCCATATTAAAATATTTTCATTTGTCCCAACAATATCCTTTGTAGGTTTTTTTTTCTTTTAATCTAGATATCAAAAAGAATAAAAAGGAAAAAAGACCACACATTGCATTTAATTGTCATCCTTTCACTCTGAAATCTAAAAACCTTTCCCCTTTGGAGCTAGAACTATTGTTTTCCTCTTAATTTTTATTTACAGCAGTGGGCCTCTTGACTAAATGCAGAAATTTGTCATCTTCATTTTTGGCCTATGTACTCCTTGAAAAAGTGACTGGTACTGAATGTAATCCCACTGTTTTTCAGATCTTAGCTTTAAACCATATTGAAATAGAATGATACCTGTTAACAGCAGCTATATGATGACAAGTCTGGGTGGAAAAGGAATGGGGCATTCAACTTGGGGCATGTTCAGGTCAAAGAACTGACAGAACAGGAAGGTGACAAGACCAGCAGGCCATGACTGGAGTTAGGAACCTGACTCTCTCCCTAGGGAAAGTGAAGAGAGTCACAGAGGAGTGAGGGGGAGCCACAGGATGGTGACTTTCCTAGGGGACAGACCTTTCTAAACCCTGGAAGACTTCCAGGCCAGAGAAACAGCAAAAAGTACACTGGAGACCCAGAAGAACCGGGGGTGGGGAGAGTGGGGGGTGCCCAGGTAATGAGGAGAAACAGTGAATCCCACCCCTGAGCTGCGCATGGTTTTAAATTCACATTAGTTCTCTAGAAGAGGGGCCTTGGGACCTAGACCTATGCCAGCTGGAGTCAGATCAGGTAACCTTCTGGAGGGGGAAGGTAGAGGGCAGGCTAGAGGTGCAAAATCCCAGATCTTCAGATCTCCTGAGGCAGAACTCCTTCAGGTAAGGAAAACGGGAGAAAGAACCCAGAATAATCATTAGGAAGAGAAGTTGCCGATGAGACTGTGAAGGGACAAGTGGGAGGACGAAGGCTAATTCAGTTGGGATGGCCAGGGAACAGTGGAAAGAATCCGTGTCCCTGACAACACTGATCCACTGAGCTAACCAACTCCTAAGCCGCCCCACCTCTGGACTTCTTGCTACGTAAAACAATAAACTTTTGTACTTTTAAAAACAAGAGGCCACCTTAAATTAATGAATTAAGAAGTTATCTGAAAAGGATATTTTCCAAGAAGTCTTGAGAACCAAAAGAATAAAGATATCAAATAAGTGAACATAGTCGCAGTGACTACAGCAAATCCATTCAGCTTGTTGGCTAGATCTTATGCATATGATTACCTGGAAAAATTGTGAAGAACAAACCTATCAACTCAATGATTTTAGAAGAATTAGAGAGAAAACCAGTAAAGGCAGGTGAAAGGAAAGTCTGCTCTGTAGGCAGTTTCTTAAAACATATACACACAAGTATATACGTGTATGTGCAATGCATATGTATATAAACACGTGAGTGTATATACTAATATATATGGACAAAATGTGCCCCACACAGGAGGCACTGCTGAATACAGAAGCATTCCAGGTAATTCAAGTGGGGGAGAACAAGAGAAAGTAGGATACTCACTACTAAATGTTGAAAAGAGGTTTGAGGTGCTCTTGCTACCTAACAAGGAAATTTGTACCAGAATAACTAGAATAAATAGAGCTTCCACAATGCACCAGCTATAATAAGGCTGCAAAGCAGTGTGAGTAATAGAAGAGAGGGAAGTGTCCTGACTCTGTTCCTGTTGTCGAGTTTCTCCGCTGTAAACTCTGCAGATACTGAATCACCAGGGAGAGGTTATTCAACCCTCTCTGCGTCTAAAATTTAACCCCATTGTACTTCAGTTTCCTGGCACAAACCTTACTTTAAAGTTGTTTGTAGGACCGTGAATGAATTTAACAGACTGTAAATTTAACCCTAAAAATATGTAACCTTATTTCCTCCAATTTAGTGTGGAAAAAAAATCTGTGCTGCAGTTGGGAAGAAAGGGAGAAAGAAACATGTTTTCACCCTTTTCACCTTCAAATTAAGAGCGTGATTGTTGACATGGAACACCCACCGTTCATTTAGAAGCTGTTGTATTGACTACTACTTTCCTGTTCCTCGGATCTGCTCATCTGAAGGGGTGGTGCTGATGGGGATTCGAACAGCTGCACATTTCCAACATAGTATTCCCTAAATGGTGTCAAATGACTGGGAATGAAGTTTTGGTGACTGGATGATTTATTCACTTAGTCATCGTTGTTCCGTCAGGGGAAACAATAAGAGGCTTTTGTTTGTGTTTCTGAGTGTAGGGTGTGAGGGATGAAGAGAAGAGAATAGCCATATAATGAAACTTTGGTCCTCTTTCTCCCTCTCTCAAAAGAGGTCTTTATCTTCAAATTACTATAAATATATCATAAAAAGAGAACATATACTGCATTGTGGCCCCTTCCACATTGTTTTTTCACATTTTCCTGGAAAGGTTCTTTTTTTCCTTCTCTGTTAAAAATACTGCAAAAAATACTGCATGAATATGTTCAAATCATAAAATATTCAAACATTACAGAAATAACAGAGGGAAAAACAAGTCTCCCTTCACTGCCCTTGCCCAACCCCAACCCCCCTCTCCCAGCAGTCAGCCCCTACAAAAAAAAAGTTCTTTCTTTGTTTCTTTTTTTTTTTTTTAACCTTTATTACCCTGGTTTGGGGGGAGTTTCATAACAACAGACGGTATATTCAGCCAACAGGCAAATTCCTAAATACAAACAACCAGGAATCACTGAAAGTGAACCTCCCTGTGAAATATAGTCCCAGAAAGTGCCAGGGAAATTCGTGGCAGAGTGGCTGAACGCAGACCAGAGTCCCCGAGTGAAAAGGCTCCCAGGGCCAGAAACATCTGGGTTTGCTTCTCCCCTTGCCACTAGCTAGCTGGATGTCTTTGCGCATCTTTGTTTCCCCAGCTGTAAGGTAGGCTGGACAACAGGAGTCCGAAATGAAGCTTATGGCCAGGAAACACCTAGCAAGTGCCTGACCTATGCTAGATCTTTGGCAAAAATAGTTTTCCTCCCAATTCCAGAGGAACTTTGGTACATCTAAAGCACATGTTATTTCTGGTGACATTCTAGTTTCATCTGCATGTTTGTGGGGAAGTTATAATCCTATTTGTGCACTGTTTATAAAAGGTGAAAAAAGAGCATGCTTTGTTGCCCTTCCAAACTGCTTGGAGTGCATCAGTGTTTTTACAGGTTAATTAAAGGCTGGCACAGAAATACATCTGCATTGGACTTAGGTTCAGGCAATGGATGTGGATTCAGGCAAGAGTGTTCAGGATTATGAAATCCTGATAATCATGTGTAAGTTATCTCTGGGAATCCTGTATCATAAAAATAATTCAAAGACAAATTTGAGTAACTGGGGAACACTGATGCAAGAACATTGGATTTAATTTTAAAAATTATTTGTGTAATATTAAGACGGCTATCACCGACTCGATGGACGTGAGTTCCAGTGAACTCAGGGAGTTGGTGATGGACAGGGAGGCCTGGGGTGCTGCAATTCATGGGGTCGCAAACAGTCGGACACTACTAAGCAACTGAACTGAACTGAACTGAAGACGGGCTATTTGGGAGTTCATAATTTTTTATTTTCATCACACACACACACTCAAAACTCAGCAGTCATCCAACAGGCAAGCTCATAATAAGGTGAAAAGTAACTTGCAAAAGGTAGAAGATAAGGCTTTTGGCAATTCTGGGGCTTTTTCTGCAGTCTTTGAAGGTTAGAGTGCCCTCTACTGGTTACTATCTAGAAAGACAGGCAGCTAATAGTTCACAGAGGACTCAAAATTTTTGGAAACATGGAAATACAATGCTTAATCTCCGTATATTTCCTATTGAGTGATCTTTTTTTTATAAAGGCTTATCATCTGAAAAAGAGAGAGCAGTGAATTTTTTTGTTCCAACTTGATTTCTTAATCAGAAATACCATATTAAGTAAGTAAGTGTCAGTTGCTCAGTCGTGTCCGACTTTGCAACCCCATGGACTGTAGCTCTCCAGGCTCCTCTGTCCATGAGATTCTTTTTTTTTTTTAAATTTTAAAATCTTTAATTCTTACATGCGTTCCCAAACATGAACCCCCCTCCCACCTCCCTCCCCATAACATCTCTCTGGGTCATCCCCATGCACCAGTCCCAAGCATGCTGTATCCTGCGTCAGACATAGACTGGCGATTCAATTCTTACATGATAGTATACATGTTAGAATGCCATTCTCCCAAATCATCCCACCCTCTCCCTCTCCCTCTGACTCCAAAGTCCGTTATACACATCTGTGTCTTTTTTCCTGTCTTGCATACAGGGTCGTCATTGCCATCTTCCTAAATTCCATATATATGTGTTAGTATACTGTATTGGTGTTTTTCTTTCTGGCTTACTTCACTCTGTATAATCGGCTCCAGTTTCATCCATCTCATCAGAACTGATTCAAATGAATTCTTTTTTACGGCTGAGTAATACTCCATTGTGTATATGTACCACAGCTTTCTTATCCATTCATCTGCTGATGGACATCTAGGTTGTTTCCATGTCCTGGCTATTATAAACAGTGCTGCGATGAACATTGGGGTACATGTGTCTCTTTCAATTCTGGTTTCCTCGGTGTGTATGCCCAGAAGTGGGATTGCTGGGTCATAAGGTAGTTCTATTTGCAATTTTTTAAGGAATCTCCATAGTGGCTGTACTAGTTTGCATTCCCACCAACAGTGTAGGAGGGTTCCCTTTTCTCCACACCCTCTCCAGCATTTATTGCTTGCAGATTTTTGGATTGCAGACATTCTGACTGGTGTGAAGTGGAGTCCATGAGATTCTGTGAGCAATAATATAAATTTTGTCTGTTGGATCCTAAGTTTTAAAGTAATCAGCATTTCAGAAGAAAGATTAAATGGAGTAAAGTGGCTCCCAAATATTTAAAACTAGATTTTCCATTCAAAAAATATATTTTGTTGCTGGGTATACAGTTTCTAGTATACACTAGTCTCTCTGTACTAAATTTTCAATTTCCTGTAAATCTATGATTATTTCAAAATGAAAAGTTGGGGAAAAGAATCTAATGAGTTTACTTTGCAGCTTTAAATCATGTAAGTGTTTTTTGAGCTTGTTGAACTGTAATGGAAAGAAAATAACAAAGATTAAAAATGTGCATGAGTTGAAATTTTGACTTTTCTGTGCTTTTTCTTGCCCTGCTCTCCTTTTCTTGCCCTATGCTTCCTGGCTACTGGCCAGGAAGGGTGGCCTTTGCCGATAGTCCCTGAGGAACCTGCAAGAGGAATCTAGCCAGAACAGGAATGTGCATGCTCGTCAGGCAGAGCAAACCATATTGCCTGTGTGAATTAGCTTACTGCTTTTCATTCATGTATTTAAAAGCAGAATTCTTAACTTCTAATGCAGTGTGACCCAGAATTCACCCACTTTTCATCCATGCATTAACTTATTCCACAGCTATTGAGCACCTATTATGTACTGCACACTATATGTCATGAATATATGTTGCTTCTACCAAATAGGGGTCTAAAATTTAATCACATTCCTTTTAAAATCAAAACAGCACACAAACACATGCACACACCAGTCTCAGGAAAATCCTTTCTTCCTTCCCTCTGCAAAATTCCTCTGTGTTACAAATCCATGAACACCAGAGGGCTAAAACTCATGCTGGGACCCAGTCCTGCACTTAACTTGCCTACTGGTCTCTACTGGGAGTGTGGGCGTGGGAAATCAGATTTGGACAGCTTCTACCACCCTGGAAACATTGCCCGATTGTCCTGCACCACAGATACCTGCAGGGGCTTCTAGAAAAGTGACGGTGGATGTTCGTTTCCACCCAGTGTTATCGCATACAGATAAGACTTCCACGCTTTGTGACAGAAAGGGTGCTGCACTCTTGGTGTGTTCATCCCTCAGTTGTGTCCGACTCTTTGTGACCCCATGGACTGTAGCCTTCCAGGCTCCTCTGTCCCTGAAATTTCCCAGGCAAGAATACTGGAGTGGGTTGCCATTTCCTTTTCTAGGAGATCTTCCTGTCCCAGGGATTGAACCTGGGTCTCCTGCATTGGCAGGCAGTTTCTTTACCACTAAGCCACTAGGGAAGTCTGTTACTGTACACAGAGGGCAGAAATCCCAAACTGTTCTTTAAACACACACATATGTCAAAGCCCACTTTTCCCTAGAGGACTGGCAGCAGGAATACCCAGTTTTGCATCCATAACCTGAGAAATCTCCAGAGCAAAGTAGCCTGTCCTTGATCTGGACTCCTCAGTCACATCCTTGGTTATCTTGTTCCACGTAAAGCTTACAGCACAGCTGCCCTGGTTGGAGCAGGGGCTCTGTCTCTGTCTACCTTTTTCTCTTTGCATCTCTCCCCTCCCAAGCTAGTGGACATTGAGGTACCTCTGTGAAGCTGTGGGGTTTTGTGAAATGCAAATTGAAAACTGCTGATCTATTTAAAAACTCTTACTTTATTGAAAAATGAGGCCCAGAAATGTTGTAAACTGCTGATCTAGAATTCAAACTGAGATCTCATTTCAAACCTCTTGCTCTTCCTGTTGCTTTGTGTTGTTTCTCTTGTATCTCTATGAAGCTTTATTTGTCGTAGGTCCCATTCCCTCCGAGCTCAGCCTTAGGTAGTTATATATTGAAAAGCAATCTCATAATATATAATTGGGTGTTTATGGCCAATCATAGCTCAGTAAATTGCTTCTATCAAGGAGTATCTGTCAAAGTCCCAGGAGAAAACAGATGGCACACTCAAATTAGGATAATTCAAGGTGGGTTTAATAAAGGTACTATTTACACAAGTACGTGTAGTGTGTAAGGAGAGACCACAAGGGACAGCAGTCCCAAGGGTATTCCCACCCCTACTCCCAGAAGGATGCAGGGAGTGAGCAGATTCTCTAGAGACACATGGAGCGTGCCAGAAGAGGAGCTGTGACCTTTGGTCATGGGACCCAAGCTGCCCAAGGTGACCTTTCAGGCTTGAAGTTGGGTAGTTATAACAGCACCTCCTGGGCCTAAGAGTGAGCTCTTATCTTCCACTTGGAATGAATTGTCAGAGGAGACACAAGTGCTAATGAAGCAAGAGACACTTTTGGAAAGAGGTGCCCAGGCGGAGAATAGTAAGGTAACAGAACCGAGGAGAACTGCTCTGCCACGCGGCTCTAAGTCTCAGGTTTAATGGTAATTTGGTTAGTTTCCAGTTGTCTCTGGCCAATCATTCTGACTCAGAGTCCTTCCTGGTGGCACATGGATTGCTCAGCCAAGGTGGATTCCAGGAGAAGGATTCTGGGAGGTTGGTAGGACATGTGCGCTAGAGTCTCCTCTCTTGTTTTGACCTTTCCAGAATTCTTCCAGTTGGTGGTAGCTTGTTAGTTCCACATTCCTTACCAAGATCTCCTGTTGTAAGATAACTCACGTGAGTGTCTGCTTCCTGTGGTGCCTGGCCAGGGCAGGTGGTTTCAGTCAGTGGTTCCCTGAACAGCTTCACTGTCCTCTCTTCCTCTGATCTCTCCCAGGGATCGTCGTTGGTTAAACCCAACTAGAAGTCAAAGGCACTGAACTAGTCTGTAGGGATCAGCCAGCCTATTATAGAGCAGGCCTAAGGTGGGTGTAGAGTGAACCTAGGAGCAGTGGAAAATCTTTTACTACAAGGTGCTGAAATAAAATTCACATTTTATGGCAAGACAAGAAAAATTTAAATTTTTAAATAAAATTTTTCTTTGCCTGTTTGGGCCGCTAGCCTCTCCTTCAGTGCATGTTGTATATCTGCTTTAACCAGTTCTCTTTAGGAGATAAAATTCCTTCTGAAAGTCATAAAGGCTCACAGCTCTTCAGGAGATAACCTTCCTTCTTAACCTTGTAAGGGGCCAAGAGCCATGTGTAAATCTGGATTGTGTAAACTGTCAATTGACTATAGCCCTTTGTCTTAAAGACTTATATCACTGTACTTTGACCTCTAAAGAAGGAGCTAGTCCTCGGAACTTCTGAAAGACTGTTTACCAGGTTATAATCCTCAGGTTGGCAGCAATACGATTTTCCATTTCTTTCTTATATCTACTATTAATTACTAAATTGTATGTGACCTTTCTTGTTGACATATGTGACAAAGGGCACATACAATTTAGTAAGGGACTCTTGGAGTCGTCTAATGATGATTCACTGTGATGTTGTCATTTATACTCAGAAATAGATATTTGGTCTTATCCTTGTATCTAGCACAGAGCTCCTAAAACCCTTGGAATTTCCCAAGTGAAGACAATGACCAAGGTGTCTTTTGTGACGGAGTGGTGACTTTCAGGCTGCACCTCAGATTGAAGGCAGTAGGCCAAGAGAACCAACCAAGTAATAAGAAGATTGGAACTTTCAGTCCCATGCCTCCATTTCCAGGGGAGAGGAGAGCTACAGTGGCCAATGATTTAATCAATCATGCCTGTGTAATGAAGATTCTGTAAAAACCCAAAAGGATGGGATTTGGAGAGCTTCTACATTGGTGAACCATAATGTTTTCACATGCCAAACTGTGCTGGGCCCCAAGCTCCATGGGGACAGAAGCTCCTTTGTTTAGGACCTCCCCCTATATATTTCTATTATCTGGCTGTTGATTCCAACCCTTTAATATCCTTTGTAATAAACCAGTAATCCAGTGAGTAAACTGGTTTGAGTTCCCCGAGTCACTCTAGAAAATTAATCGCACCCCAGGAGGGAGTCATGGAAACCTCTAATTTCTAGCTGTTGGGTCAGAAGCACAGGTAACTATCTGATTGGCATCTGAAGTAGGGGCAGTCTTGCAGGATGGAGCCCTCAATCCATGGGATCTGATGATATTTGGATAGTGTCAGAATTGAGTTTAATTTTAGGACACTCAACTGGTGTCAGAGATTTGCTTAGTGTGGAGAAAAAACCCACCCATCAGAGTTAGTGCTAGAATCATGCTTATCTAATAATGGGATCCCAGAATATGGAAAAACAAAGGAAAAGCAGTCACTGGAAGGGAGCTTTCCAAGTGCCCTGAACTACACAACCTGAGATGAACCTTACTGTGATATGTGCTCTATATTTCTTTGAAATGATTCAAACACAGGGATTTTTTTTTTTTTTTTTTTGCCACACCCGCAGCTTGCAGGAACTTAGTTCTCTGGCCAGAGATCAAACCCAGGGCCACGGCAATGAAAGCACCAAGTCTTAACCACTGGACCACCAGGGAATTCCCCACAGGGATTTTAAAAGATTTTTAAATTTTTACTCAACTATAGTTGATTTACAATGTTGTGTTAATTTCTGCTATATAGCAGAGTGACATATATATATATGCTGCTGCTGCTGCTGCTGCTAAGTCACTTCAGTCGTGTCTGACTCTGTGAGACCCCATAGACGGCAGCCCACCAGGCTCCCCCGTCCCTGGGATTCTCCAGGCAAGAACACTGGAGTGGGTTGCCATTTCCTCCTCCAATGCGTGCGAGTGAAGTCGCTCAGTCGTGTCCGACTCTTAGCGACCCCATGGACTGCAGCCTACCAGGCTTCTCTGTCCCTGGGATTTTCCAGGCAAGAGTACTGGCTTGGGGTGCCATTGCCTTGTCCGATATATATATATACACACACACATATTTATATATATATTCTTTTTCATATCATTTTCCATTATGGTTCGTCACAAGATACTGAATATAGTTGCCTGTGCTAGATAGTTCAGTTCAGTTCAGTCGCTCAGTCGTGTCTGGCTCTTTTCGACCCCATGAATCGCAGCACACCAGGCCTCCCTGTCCATCACCAACTCCCAGAGTTCACTCAGACTCACGTCCATCGAGTCAATAATGCCATCCAGCCATCTCATCCTCTGTCGTCCCCTTCTCCTCCTGCCCCCAATCCCTCCCAGCATCAGAGTCTTTTCCAATGAGTCAACTCTTCACATGAGGTGGCCAAAGTACTGGAGTTTCAGCTTTAGCATCATTCCTTCCAAAGAAATCCCAGGGTTGATCTCCTTCAGAATGGACTGGTTGGATCTCCTTGCAGCCCAAGAAACTCTCAAGAGTCTTCTCCAACACCACAGTTCAAAAGCATCAATTCTTCGGCACTCAGCCTTCTTCACAGTCCAACTCTCACATCCATACATGACTACTGGAAAAACCATAGCCTTGACAAGACGGACCTTAGTCGGCAAAGTAATGTCTCTGCTTTTGAATATGCTATCTAAGGTTGGTCATAACTTTTCTTCCAAGGAGTAAGCGTCTTTTAATTTCATGGGTAAAATCACCATCTGCAGTGATTTTGGGGCCCAAAAAATAGTCTGACACTGTTTCCACTGTTTCCACTGTTTCCCCATCTATTTCCCATGGAGTGATGGGACCGGATGCCATGATCTTCGTTTTCTGAATGTTGAGCTTTAAGCCAACTTTTTCACTCTCCTCTTTCACTTTCATCAAGAGGCCTTTTAGTTCCTCTTCACTTTCTGCCATAAGGGTGGTGTTATCTGCATATCTGAGGTTATTGATATTTCTCCTGGCAATCTTGATTCCAACTTGTGCTTCTTCCAGTCCAGCGTTTCTCATGATGTACTCTGCATAGAAGTTAAATAAGCAGGGTGACAATATACAGCCTTGACATACTCCTTTTCCTATGTGCTAGATAGTAGGACTTGTTTATCCATTCTGCATATAATAGTTTCATCTGCTAATCCCAAACTCCCAACCCATCCCTCTCCTGCCCCACCTCCCCCTTGGGAACTACAGATCTGTTTTCTATGTCTGTGAGTCTGTTTCTGTTTCATAGATAAGTTCATTTATGTCATATTTTAGATTCCACATATAAGTGATATCATATGGTATTTCTTTCTGACTTACTTCACTTAGTATGATAGTCTCTAGGTCCATCCGTGTTGCTTCAAATGGCATTATTTCATTCTTTTTATGGCTGAGTAGTATCCCATTGTGTGTGTGTATATATATATATATACTACAGTATATACCACAGCTGCTTTTGCATTCATTCTGTCAGTGAACATTTAAGTGTTTCCATGTCTTGGTTATTGTGACTAGCGCTGCTATGAACATAAAGGTCCATGTATCTTTTTAAATTATATGCCCAGGAGTAGGATTGCTGGATCATATGACAATTCTATTTTTAGCTTTATGAAGAACCTCCATACTATTTTCCATAGTGACGGCACCAACTTACATTTCTACCAACAGTGTGGAAAGGGTCCCTTTTCTCCACACCCTCTCCAGCCTTTGTTATTTGTAGACTTTTTAATGATGGCTACCAGTGTGAGGTGGTATCTCATTAGAGCTTTGAATTTGCATTTCTCTAATGATTAGCGATGTTGAGCATCTTTTCCTGTGTCTGTTGGCCATCTGTATGTCTTCTTTGGAGAAATGTCTTTTTAGATCTGCCCATTTTTCGATTAGGTTGCTTTGTGTTTGTTTGTTTGTTTTTTAATTGATTTGCATGAGCTCAAACGGGGGCTTCCCTAGTGGTTCAGATAGTAAAGAATCTGCCTGCAATGCAGGAGACACAGGTTCAATCCCTGAGTCTCGAAGATCCCCTGGAGAAGGGAATGGCAACCCACTCCAGTATTCTTGCCTGGAGAACTCCACGGACAGAGTAGTTTGGCAGGCTGCAGTCCATGGGGTCACAAAAAGTCAGATGCAACTGAGCGACTGACACTTTCACTTTTCTTTTCATGAGCTGAAACATGGTTTTTAAGCAGAAGTGTTATGTTTCTTAGGTTCACACAAGTAGCTGGGAAATCCCTAACAGTACCACTTGAGCAAAGAAAGAGAGTCTTGTTTAGGGTCAAAGCCACAACAGGTCAAGAAGGGTGTCTGAGGTAAATGGAAAGAATTACTGAACTACAGATAAATGTTTGTTCAAAGTAAAAACTAGTTATTCCCCAAAGATTTCTCCAAAGTTAAAAAGAAAGCCTTAAAAAAAAACTTTAGGAGATTAATGTCCCTGTTTTTTCTTGGCTAATTTCTTTTCATTTAGCAGCACAATCTAGCTTTTCATATTAACTTTATATTCAGACAATAGAAAGTAGGTGGTAATTTCAGGACTGGGAAAGAGATAATACCAAAAAAGCTCTTCCTGGACATTTATTCTATGCTGTGTATAGCTGTGCTCACAGAGACGGCTTCTCTTACTTCTCTGCTGCTGCTGCTGCTCAGCCACTTCAGTCGTGTCCGACTCTATGCAACCCCATAGACAGCAGCCCACCAGGCTCCCCCGTCCCTGGGATTCTCCAGGCAAGAACACTGGAGTGGGTTGCCATTTCCTTCTCCAATGCATGAAAATGAAAAGTGAAGTTGTTCAGTTGTGTCTGACTCTTAGCGACCCCATGGACTGCAGCCTACCAGGCTCCTCTGTCCATGGGATTTTCCAGGCAAGAGTACTGGAGTGGGGTGCTACCGCCTTCGCTGCTGTGCAGCAATTCAGTTGTACATAAAATTGACCCTGCTCAAAAGCTGGGGGAGACTAGAAATGATGGGTCCATATCCAGGTGCATTGTTACACAGTTCAAACAGTGGTGCAACTACCAGCTTGTAATTTTTAGGGACTGCAAACAAGGCTTTCTCTTGAAGCTGAACCAAAAACAACTTCTTATGTTCCTTAGGTTTTGTAATATATGCAGGAATATATGGATACTGAGGAGGTTCAAAATTTGGTCTCCACCAGTTGCCAATGTAGTCATCAAAGACCCAGTCTTGCAGGACTCCATCTTACCACCTGATATCTCCTGTCGTTAAGCATTTTAGTCCTCCAACATCATCTTCTCCTTGGTTAAGCTCAGCACCAGGTAATTTGAAGAAGTTGTTCCCAGCTGTAGTAGTAACACATGGGGTAGCCCGTGCTCGTGGACAATCAAAACTGGTTCTACAGCCCTCCTCATGCCAATTTTATCAAATTCCTTCCTCATGCTCTAAAATCTGGCTGCAACAGAGCTGTCCTTCTCACAGAGGGGCTCTTTTGTACCAAAAAGGGAATTGGTAAGAGGGTACAGGTTGATGGTGCGCTCCAGGGTGAGGGGATTGGTCTGCTGGAATGTACTTGTTGCCGAACTGGGTGACACCTGGGGCAAGCGATTGGGTGGCACCACGCCATGCTGATGAGCTTTGGCACTAGTAGAAAGCAGGAGGCAGGGAGGCTGCCTGTGTGGGCAGCGGTTACCTGCATCCCACTCAGCAGCCGCTGCCCGCCATTAACGAGAGAATGCTGAAGGAAGCCTTGGCTAATTTCTTAATGGGCAAATCGATATGTTTGAATTTAAAGTAGGTCAATTTACTATTAAAACTAGATTACATCATTGATGTCTTAAAAATATTAAGTAACTTAAAAGAACACTTGAAATGAAGACTACATTTTTAGTGTTTCTTAAATAGAAAAATGCTGATGTAAGAAAAACCCTGAAGAACAAAATATTTTAAAGAACACTTAGTTTAAGGAAAATACTCACATACTCCACCCTCCCCGCCAAGTTATGGGAAGAAGTTGTGCTCACAGAGACGGCTTCTCTTACTTCTCTGCTGCTGCTGCTACTAAGTCACTTCAGTCGTGTCCGATTTCTATCTAGTACTTATTATAAATCCGCAAAGTGCAACTAGATAAATACATTTATCTTAGATAAGAGTGAGACCTTCAAAAGGAGATTTCTGTGCTGAGATGGAGAAATAGCATGGGACTGACTCTTTCTTCAGCAAATAGCCAAAGCTGGGGAATCGATACATTTGACAAGATTCTAGAAGGAAAAAGAAAAACCACAAATCATTTTAGTCTCTATCTTTCCTGTCACAGCCCATCAGTCTCTTTTATAAACACTTCTTGATCCTGATGACAAAGGGAAATTCTAATGGCGTCATCCCAGTTCAGGCATATAAAAATGGAGTCAGGGAGCCATTTAGGATCTGGTCTCTAGCAGTCTCTCCATCAGTGAGAACCTGAATTTTACTGAACTATACCAGACCCAAGGACACCATCTGCCAGCTGCAACATTATGGTCTCAGGGTCTCCTTTTGCAACTGTGTGACCATTTCAGACCCCAACCAATCCTTCCTTAAGAAGCACCCTGACTTCTTGGCAGTTCCAATTACAATTCTTGATAAAGAGCTCATTTAACTGACTCTAACCTTGCATTTTTTGCCTTTATAAGCCTCCCCCATTTTGTAGTATGGTGGAACACAATTCAAGTTCTCCTAGAACTTGTGTCTCCCCAGCAGCAGTGCTAACAAACCCCATATAAGCACTTTTTCTTTCAATCAGGTCTCTGCTTCTGAAGTTTTCTCTAACCTCCAGCTTGATCACCACATGGTCTCAGTCCCTACTTCCTCACCCGTGGATGGTATGATCCCTTCCTCAGTAGTGTCTGACCTTTAGTTTCTCAGTGTCCACCCCTTCATCCAACTTCTACCTCGAAGGCAGAATTATTTCTAGATGCATGTCTGACCATTTACTGCTCCACTTAGTAACCTTCAATGACTTAACCTCACCCCAATACATTCTGTATCTGTAATGAGTTATCCTAAAATGTAGTGGCTTCAAACAACAGTCATCACATATGGGTCAGGAACTTGGAAAGGGCTTGGTTAGGAAATTCTTGCTTGGAATCTTTCCTGAGGATACAAGCAGATTTTGCCTGAGGCTGCTGTTATCAGCGGCAAGGATCTCTAGGAGCCCTCTTGGAAACTGGCTAGTACAGGTACCTAGGATAACCTCTAATCTTGAAGTGTCCTTCAAGGCCATTTATTCTTTATCATCAGGAGCAAGGACCTGCCATGCAGCTCAGACAGTAATGAATCTGCCTGCAGTGTAGGAGACCTGGGTTCAATCCCTGGGCAGGATACCTAGAGGAGGGAATGGTTACCCACTCCAGTATTCTTGCTTGGAGAGTTCCATGAACACAGGAGCCTGGTGGGCTATAGTCCATATGGTCCCAAAGTTTTACATGACTGAGCTACTAACACTTTCACTTTCATGTCCTAGTACATTTTCAGGTTTGCTATTTCAGAAGTAGTGGGTAGGGACTTCCCTGGTGCTGCAGTGGTTAAAACTGCCCTGCAGTACAGAGGGTGGAGGTTTAATCCCTAGTCAGGGGGCTAAGATCCTACCGGCCTTGCCACCAAAAAAGCCAAAACATAGAGCAGAAACAGTAATGTAACAAATTCAATAAACTTTAAAAATGGGAAAAAAAGAGATAAGGGGTAGTTTTTTATTCACTTACTCCTTCTTGTTCAATCGCTAAGTCACGTCCAACTCTTTGTGACCCCATGGACTGTGGCACACCAGCCTTCCCTGTCCTTCATTATCTCCTGGAGTTTGCTCAAATTCATGTCCATTGAGTCAGTGCTGCCATCCAGCCATCTCATCCTCTGTTGCCCCCTTCTCCTCCATCTTTCCCAGCATCAGGGGCTTTAAAGTTGGTTGAGTCAGCTGTTTGTGTCAGGTGGCCGGAGTATTGGAGCTCAGCATCAGTCCTTCCAGTGAATATTCAGGGTTGATTTCCTTTAGGATTGACTGGTTTTCTTCCAAGAAGCAAGATTCTTTTGTTATTTATTTATGTACTAACCAATACAGAATTATCTCAGAATCATGTATATAAAACAGTATATATTAAGTATGTATATTTAAAGCAACATAACATACTTAATGTGTTGTTAGTCATTCAGTCATGTCTGACTGTTTATGACCCTATGGATTGTAGTCCACCAGGCTCCTCTATCCATGGAATTAATTCTCTAGACAAAAATACTGGAGTGAGTTGCCATTCCCTTCTCCAGCGCCAGGGATCGAACCCAGGTCTTCTGCATTGCAGATTCTTTACCATCTAAGCCAAGAGGGAAGCCCCTAACCTACTTAATACCTAAAGTTTAATAAATTTGAGAACTTAAGTATAGCATAGTCAATATTTAAATACAAAGTTCAGTTAATAAAATTAAATGTGCCCAATATCTCTCATCTGCTCTCTCTTCCTAAGACGAGATAGGCACAGAACTCTTCTTTATTTTCTCCTATAGCACCTCCCAGCCCAATTCTTAGCATAAAGTGGGTGGTCATGAAGTATTTGTTAGATTAGGTTGAATAGTACCAGGAATAAGTAACACTCCAGCCTTCTCTTTGCAGTTCCTTCTGAATTTCTCCAGAGCAGGAGACAGTATTGTGTTCCAGACACTATGCTGAGCACTTCACATGAGTTATTTCATTCAGTCTTCACACCTATCAGGATGGTGGTACTTTATTTTACCTATTTTGTAGATAAGAAAACTAGTTTTAGAGAAGTTGTTATCTGCTATTCATAGCCTCACCAAATTCTTTATATTCTGTAGTTTGAGTCAAGAAAAAGACTATTCGATTAATATTATGCCTAGTTTTGAATATACTGATTCTATCATTTCTATTTGAAAGCTTATTTTGCATGTATTTAGCAATACTATTTTTGAAATAACTTTTTCTTCAGGATATAGAGGAATGTGCTATAGAAGACCTAAAGAGAGAGGACAGTACTCCTTACTTCTAAGATACAGTTTTATTGTTCTCATTTTAAAGTTCCGAAATCAGGATGGATGTAACCTAATGCTGGTGTGAACATCTGATGCACTGCCTTTTTTCTTTCTCCCAGATGCTCCTGGCACACCTTAGAATTGCAGAAATACTCTATGTCAAAGACATGGCCCATGCCTCTGCTTCCTCTTGGTCTGTTAAAGAATGTGATGACAATACATATGCTTCATAAAGCTAGGCTGACATCCTTTTGTCTTCCAGGAACTTGCTGGCTTTCTGCCAGACTTATACATTTACAGAATGCATCTGCAGAGATCAGCATTTTTAATTTTGAGAGCTTAAAGCACTTTAGAGACTCTGGTTTCTATTCTGTGGTATACAGGGGTATGATATACAACCTCTTACATGTCAAAGAAAGGACTATTGATTTTCCTGGAAAAGACCATTTTCCTGGAAAAGACCTCATGTGATAACTTGTTTTTACTTAAGGGCTATTGTCATTATCACTGTCATCATGATGTACACGTAGTGACAGAAAAAAGTCAACACCCCAGGGTTCCTTTCGGAGTTCTAATTGTTAAATTGAGCACATTTTAAAATTAATTATGAAGATGAAACCTTTGGGAATAACTTGGATGGCCTGGAGCCTGTAAAGAAAGAGCTAACCTGCTCTGTAAGAAATGAATGAGAATTTGAGGGATTGAGGACCACTAAGGAAGGGAAGGATGGGGACTAAAGCAAGATGAAGGGAAACCAATGCTCAAATCTGGTCCACTTTCTGTTGTGCTGAATATTGCAAAGGCTGCTGAAGAAGGGCGGCCTTAAAAAAAAAAAAAAAATGTTCGCTAAAGTGTCATATGGGTCAACAGTGACTCCAAGAGGGACCCAGCATAACTTGGATGGAAAAGGTATGGGGTGAATTCACCATAAGAAAAAATGGACCAGGGATTTTTAAGTTCAGAAATATTAAAATCCTCTTTAGGTCCTTCTGCCCTGGATCATCATCTCCTCCGTGGTTCTCTTCCTTTGACAGTATCTGCTTACATATAGCATGGATGAGTGATGTTTCAGGGTGAAGAAATTGGGGGACAAGGTGGGGGAAAAGGAGAAGAAACACTGAGTAGAAGGGCTGTAGTGTTGCTGGAAGGAAGACTCACCAGAGGACACCGAGGCAAGAGTAAGCCCCAGAGTATCCTCAGAGGCATGGGGGATGGGTGTTTGAACCAAACTTCATTTGAATTCCAAAGGGCTCAGGAATATCCATAGAGCTGACATTTATATTATACAGATGTAAATATCATTTTAAAGCATTTGAGTTTTCAACAAATGGTGCTGGAACAACTAGACATCCACATGCAAAAAAAAATTAGACACAGACCTTATACCCTTCAAACATAAAAAAACCCTCAAAATGGATCATAATTTAAATATAAAATGCAAAACCATAAAACTCCTAGAGGAAAACATACATTAGTTAGTCATTGTTATCTAGTAAACCACTCCAAAATCTTTTGCCTTAAAACGACAGTTACTCATTATAAACACAGATTTGTGGGTCAGCTGGGGTTTGGCTGATCTGGACAAGCTCAAGGCAGCGCAAGCTTATGAGAGTGGCAGAGACATATGAGTGCAAGTGGAAACACAAGCAATGTCTTAGTAAAGCCTAGGCACACAGTCAGTCACTTCCACTCACACTTTATTGACCAAACCAAGTCCCATGGTCAAACTGAAAGTCAAGGGGCCAGGAAGTTCAAAGAACCACAGTAAGAGTGTGGACCCATCGGAGGACAGCATATTAAAAAGCAGAGATATTACATTGCGACAAAGGCCTGTCTAGTCAAAGCTATGGTTTTTCCCGTAGTCATGTATGAATGTGAGAGTTGGACTACAGAGAAAGCTGAGTGCTGAAGAATTGATGCTTTTCAACTGTGGTGTTGGAGAAGACTCTTGAAAGTCCCTTGGACTGCAAGATCAAACCAGTCAATCCTAAAGGAAATCACTGCTGAATATTCATTGGAAGGACTGATGCTGAAGCTGAAGCTGAAACTCCAATAGTTCGGCCACCTGATGCAAAGAACTGACTCATTGGAAAAGACCCTGATGCTGGGAAAGATTGAAGGCAGGAGGAGAAGGAGACGACAGAGGATGAAATGGTTGTATGGCATCACCAACTTGATGGACATGAGTTTGAGTAAACTCTGGGAGTTGGTGATGGACAGGGAGGCCTGTCGTGCTGCAGTCCATGGGGTTGCAAAGAGTCGGACAAAACTGAGTGACTGAACTGAACTGAGTTTCCTTCCTTATTTCACAGTCTATCTTGTGTGGTAGGCAGGGAAACTCTGCCTACCCAGTCACCCAGCAACCCGGCCTCCTTTTGTTGTGTGGTTCGTTCATCTCTTTGGGCTTGATCATTCTCTCCTTTCAGCTCAAAGATATGGAAAGAGAGACAAAGTGTGTAGGATCGCTGTGGTAGGCTGAGTAATAGCCCCGAAGGATGCCCACATTCTCATCTCTAGTATCTGTGAATGCTGTCTTACACTGCAAAAGGGACTTTACAGATGCAGTGAGGCTTTTAAATTGCGGAAATTATCCTGGACTATCTGCTGCTGCTGCAGCTAAGTCACTTCAGTTGTGTCCGACTCTGTGCGACCCCATAGATGGCAGCCCACCAGGCTCCTCTGTCCCTGGGATTCTCCAGGCAAGAATACTGCAGTGGGTTGCCATTACCTTCTCCAATGTATGCATGCATGCTAAGTTGCTTCTGTCATGTCCGGCTCTGTGCGACCCTATGGACAGCAGCCTGCCAGGCTCCTCTGTCCACAGGATTCTCTAGGCAAGAACACTGGAGTGGACTGCCATTTTCTTCTCCCACTGGCTTATCTGGGTGCACCCTAAATGTAACCACTCAGCAGCAGCAGCAGCAGCAGCAGGGTCCTCATTTTAGAGGGAGGCAAGAAGGTCAAAGGAGAAAGAAGTAAGATGTAAAGATCAGAGATTTCAGAGTGATATAAGAAAGGGATCAATAATGCAGTGGGTGGCCTCCAGGAGCTTAAAAAGGCAGAGATGGATTCCCCACTAGAGCTTCCAGAATAAATGAGTCCTGCTAACACCCTGACTTTAGCTAGTAAAACTGATTTGGGAGGAATGGCCTCTAGAAATGAGAATAAATTTGTGTTGTGTTAAGTGACTAAGTTTGTGGTAATTTGTTGTAGAAGTAATAGAAAAATGATATAATTGCATAAGAGGTTTTTCAGGGGCAGACATTTGCATACCATTTTCACTCACAGCTCATTCAACTTAGTCAGACAGTCACTCCAATGTTGATGGGGTCCCCAGAATGTAACCTCCTCGAATGGCTGGGAAAAAAAAGAGAGTTTGGTGAATATCTGGCCAGTCTCTTCCGCAGCCTTTCATGAAAGCTTCCAAACCATGGAGCCAGCCAGTCAAACTGAATATCTTTTAGTGCCTAAAGAGCACCACATTCCTGCCTCACATCAGACCATTACAGTGACTGCAGCCTCAGTCTCGCAGTGAATCCTATCAGGGGCGATGGTGGTTTTCACCTGAATTTCTGGGAGCCTCCCATACCAAGTTTATACATTTCTGTTCAGTTAAATACAAGAGGGCAAAAGAAATACCTTTAATGATTCAGAAATTAGTGTATGTTTCCAAGATGCCTTTAAAATGATGACAAACATGTTCTGACTTTCCTTTTTAGAAATTGCAAGCAAGGCAAAGGAAATTGTGTAAATAGCAAGGTCAGAGAAGTGGCTAAAAATGTGGTTGTAGAACATAAAAGCACATTCAGAAAACGAAGATCGTGGCATCCGGTCCCATCACTTCATGGGAAATAGATGGGGAAACAGTGGAAACAGTGTCAGACTTTATTTTGGGGGCTACAAAATCACTGCAGATGGTGACTGCAGCCATGAAATTAAAAGATGCTTACTCCTTGGAAGAAAAGTTATAACCAGCCTAGATAGCATATTCAAAAGCAGAGACATTACTTTGCCGACTAAGGTCCGTCTAGTCAAAGCTACAGTTTTTCCAGTGGTCATGTATGGATGTGAGAGTTGGACTGTGAAGAAAGCTGAGCGCCAAAGAATTGATGCTTTTGAACTGTGGTGTTGGAGAAGTCTCTTGAGAGTTCCTTGGACTGCAAGGAGATCCAACCAGTCCATTCTGAAGGAGATCAACCCTGGGATTTCTTTGGAAGGAATGATGCTAAAGCTGAAACTCCAGTACTTTGGCCACCTCATGCAAAGAGTTAACTCATTGGAAAAGACTCTGATGCCGGGAGGGATTAGGGGCAGGAGGAGAAGGGGATGACTGAGGATGAGATGGCTGGATGGCATCACTGACTCAACGGACATGAGTCTGAGTGAACTCTGGGAGTTGGTGATGGACAGGGAGGCCTGGCATGCTGCGATTCATGGGGTCGCAAAGAGTCGGACACGACTGAGCAACTGAACTGAACTGAACTAAACTGAGAACATAAAAGAGTAAATAATTCAGTACCTTTTCTGAGTCAGCGAGCAAAAAGAAAATTCAAGAGGTCATTTGGCCCAACTCTCTGCTTCTGAGGAGGCCCAGATGGAAGTCATGCCAGGAGGTGTGTGATTGCGGGTGGAGACACTAAGGTATCATGTGTCCTGCTCCAGGATCTTTAAGCATGGAGAAGGTTGTATAGAACTTTCAAGGTATTGTCTGAGTCCTCATAGCTGACATACGAAATACCAGTATCTGCTAGGTGCCTTGCCCATGGAAGACTTGCTGGCACCCAACTTAGCTGTCTTCTGACTTGGAGGAAGGGCTGAGGGGTGGGGAAACTCTGGGCCTCAATCATATCCCAAGAGAAAAAAACTCACAACTTCTCGCTGCCTGGTGGGGCTGAACTGCTAGATTAACAAGGGGGCAGCCCTCTCAGCCCTAAAACTGAGCAAGAACATCTCCCTACATTAGCGTGTGCCCTATGCATCTGATGCCCCATGCTTTCCAGACCTAAAGTCGGCAGAGAGGAAATCAAGACCCCTGTGACTGTCCATGCCCTCTTCTCTTCTTGATTCCCTTTCTCTCCATCAAGGCTAAAAGGAACTGGTGATACTCTCTCCCTCTTCACTCCAGCCCCATGGCGAAGTCTTAGGAACAGGCAAGCATATCGTCAGGGAATTCCCTGGTGGTCCAGTGGTTAAGACTCTGAGTTTCCACTGCAGGGAGCAGGAGTTCAATCTCTGGTCATGGAACTAAGATCCCACCCGCTGTGCAGCCATAAAATAAAATATATATATCTTGTTTCAGCTGTTGTGGGTGCTCTATGTTATAACTACTTTCTCCTGCAAACAAGAGCAAGGCACCACACTTTGTTCCCCTGGGGCAGTCACCCTCTAGACTCAAGTCAGAGGTGGAAAGCTAGGGAACACAATTTAGGGATGTATTTATATTCTGTGTTTTAATATTTATAAAAAAACAAGCCCTATTTCACCAAGAAATGACAGAGTAAGTACTCAAGTACAGTTCTGACTCAGTTCTTTGCACTTGAAGGAGTCTTTTTTTTTTTTTGCTCATCATCAGCCTTACTCTGTAACGTATTTCCCAGCTTTTTTCTCTTACTTTTTTATCTTTTAGTTTCATATCATATGCAGCTATCAGTTAAGAATTCCCATAATATATCTTGGAGACCATTCCATATATATTTCCCAGCTTTTAAATTCCAGTTTATTGCAATTTAGCTAATACTATTTGTTGAGGATCCATTAAGGATTTCTTACTGTGCTATTGCTATGGTGGACTTATTCCTGTCCTAAAGATTTAAGTCCTTTGGGGACTTCTGCTGGCTTGGGTTCTGCTGGCCCTAGTCCTGCCTTATCCCCACCCTCAACCTTGAACTTTTTCACTTTGTAAATGAACCTCTTGAATCTCTTAAGGAGTGTGACATCTGTTTCCTGTTAGAATCTTGACTGGTAGACAGGAAGTCTGTGACTCCACTGCTTGAACTCTAGTGGCAGATGGCTAGCTGAGTCACACGCCCTTTCAAAACATGGAGTTGTTGCTCAGCCCAGAGGTTACTGTCATTTCCCAGACCCCTTGCCTCAGGAGGGGCCATGTGACTGAATGTGGGCAGAGGAGATGTTCCTGTTACCAGGCCTGGGCCACCAAAGCTTCCTATTTGATCCTGGTGCTTTCTCAGCCCTTTTTTAATAACATCTGAGCCTCCTGGGGAGGCGTTCCTATTTATTTTGTACCATGGATGCCTGCATTCCTTCTCAGAACCTTTTTCTTTTTTCATAAACTTTATACTTTAGAATAATTTTAGATTTACAGAGGAGTGGCCAAGATAGTATCTTAGTCCATTTGGGCTATTACAAAAGATAGACCCAGTGGCTTATAAACAACAGAAATTTATTTCTCACAGTTTTGGAGGCTGGGAAGTCCAAGATCAAGGCACCAGCAGATTTGGTGTCTGGTAAGGGCCTGCTTCCTACCATAGGAAGATAGTCATCTACCTACTGTAACCTCACATGGGGGAAGGGGTGTGGGGTCTCTCTAGGGCCTTGTTTATGAGGGTGCTAATCCCATTCATGGGGACACTAATCACCTCCCAAAGAACCCGCCTCCTAATACCATCACTATGGGGCTCAGGATATGGATCTGGGGATATGAACATTCAGTCCATTGTAATAGTAGAATTCCCACATGCTGTCCACTCAGCTCTAGTTTCCTCTGATGTCATCATCTTACATTACTACAGTACATTTGCCAAAACCAGCATTGGTACAGTATTATTAAGTTAACTCCAAAATTTATTCCAATTTTACCAGTTTTTTTTTTTTTGTTCTGGGATCTAGTGGTTATGTCTCCTCAGCTTCCTTCAGTCTATGACAATGTCTTGGTCTTCCCTGGTTTTCATGACTTTGACAGGTACTTTTGAGAAGAACTGGTCAGGAATTTTGTGGAATTCCAGAATAATGTTTTGCACGCATAAAACAGGATTATAAAGAAAACAAACCACAATGAAATATAGGTATTGGAATTTTTAAAAACTGTGATACAATAATTTATGTGCTTTTTCTTTTCTTAACACATTACATGGAGAAGGCAATAGCATCCCACTCCAGTACTCTTGCCTGGAAAATCCCATGGACAGAGGAGCCTGGTGGGTTGCAGTCCATGGGGTCGCAAAGAGTCAGACACGACTGAGCGACTTCCCTTTTACTTTTCACTTTCATGCATTGGAGAAGGAAATGGCAACCCACTCCAGTGTTCTTGCCTGGAGAATCCCAGGGATGGGGGAGCCTGGTGGGCTGCCATCTATGGGGTCACACAGAGTCGGACACGACTGAAGCGACTTAGCAGCAGCAGCAGCAGCACATTACATAACTAAATTTAGTAGCTACCTTGATTTTGAAATAGTAGTGAATATAAACATTACTTTGAGATTCTGTAACAACTGTAGTATAACATGAAAATATCTGTGAGTTGTCTCCATGGCAGTCATGGGTACTGAGATTTTTTGCCTACAGTGAAGGCTAGAGAAAATAGAGACGGAAATTTTTTCCCATCCAAGTCTACAGATTCTCTGAATTCTGTGGCCACCATGACTGTCTTAAAAGGGATGCAGAACCCCAGGATTGGAAGCTTGAGTTCCTGAATATCAATCTTCATGTAGCTGAGACTCTCAAAATAGCACCCCCGCACCCTCACCACTGCCAAATACATTTTGCCTAAGCTAGCAGTAAATCATGCAGGGTTACACCATTGAAGTTTTAGGTGTATCTATTAAAGCGGTTGGCATAATCTCAAATAATATGGCTCTTAAACATTAAATTTTATTTATATGTACACTTGTATTAACTAACAATACAAAAGTACATATATTTGTATTCATTGAGACTTCTTTTCCTTACAAGTAACCAAAAGCTTAACCAAAGGAGGAGATGTTACTGAAAGAGAGCTGGAATATCTCGCTGGATACAAAGGCATTTTAATGGACTGGAGTCAGAGCAGCTCTAGGAACCTCAGCAGTATTCTGGGGTGCCTGCCTCTTTTGACAGGCCCTGCCATTAATATGACTGGGCTTCCAACTCTGTTTTTGCATGTCTCAAGGCAATGGCACCTCACTCCAGTCCTCTTGCCTGGAAAATCCCATGGATGGAGGAGCCTGGTAGGCTGCAGTCCATGGGGTCGCTAAGAGTCAGACACGACTGAGCGCCTTCACTTTCACTTTTCACTTTCCTGCATTGGAGAAGGCAATGGAAACCCACTCCAGTGTTCTTGCCTTGAGAATCCCAGGGATGGGGGAGCCTGGTGGGCTGCCATCTATGGGGTTGCACAGAGTCGGACACGACTGAAGCGACTTAACAGCAGCAGCAGCAAGACCCTTATGCAGAAGAATCTGATTGGCCCAGCCAGCTTCAGTCAGATATCCTTCTCTGGCCCAGTTGTCTGTGACCAGGGATTTACTGTCCATGACTGAAACATGCTTTTAGAGGCCCACTATCTCTTGAGTGGACAGATAGTTCTAAGCAAATGATAACAATAGCATTAAAACAAATATCTGAGCTTTTGCTGTAAGCCAGGTACTCTTCTGTGTGCTTTATAAGGATTATTTTAAACCTCTCCAACCACTTTAAGATAGGTATGTGCTATTATTCCCATTTTAATGAAGAAACCAAAGAACCAAAAAAGTTTATAAAAGTGTCTGAGGCTCCATGATGATCAAATGGCAAAGGTGAGATTTACACTCAGCCCATCTAACTCCAGAGTCTACATAAGCATTGCCATATTACAAAGCAAGGAAATAGGGTCAGAAAGATAACTTTCTTCACCCACAGTTACAGGATACAGGGCCAAGATTTGGACAGGAGACTGTCTCCAAAGCCCATGTTCTTTCCTAACTATTCCAGGTAAAGCAGGGGCAGTGGTGGAGGCAACTTCTGGGCCCATCTTGAAGGATGGTTAGGTTGGGGAGGCACAGATGAGGAGGGAAGTGAGTTCAGGCTGTGAGAACAGGGGAGGTCTTGCATTACCTGCACAGACTAAAATCTGGGCAGCTCCCCTTTCTGGGCCAGACACAGTCTGATTCTATTCCCTATAATGAGAGGGAAAGTTCAGCACCACTAAGAGAAGGGTTCCTGGACCTGTCATTTTTTTCCTACTGAGTGCAATGTTTAAACTGACTCCTAAAGTGGAGAACTTCATGTGTGTGGATTCTCTTGTGTCAGCTGGGGCCGAGCAACACTTCTGAAGAGACAGGCAGAAGGAGGAGCAGGGCCTTGGGCTCAGCCTTTTGGAAGGATTTCTAGGCCTTTTGCTTGGGAAACTCAGAGAGTTTTCTGATTCCTGAAACTTTTCTTTCTTGAGACTCCCATGACATAGCCATAGGCTGAGGCCAGTTCACAGGATTCCTGAGGTTTAACCCCATTAGTCTTTGCTGGAAAAATGGTTCTTCCCCAGGTACTCTTAGATCTTAAGCAAAGGGATAAGCTACTCCTAAAAAGATGAATGCAAAGAGTCAGACATGACTTAGCGACTAAACAACAACAAAAGATGAAAGCAGTAGGGAAGCAGCAGGTTTTCCAAGCAAGGCCTGGGATTTGTAAACAGTCCTCATCGTCCCTTTATGCAAAGATGCAGCTATCTTTTCACAAAAGAGTTCTGTGACTTTTTGGAATGTAATTCTTAAAAAAAAAAAAAAAGACCATGTGTAGGATCCTAAAAAAGAAATTCCCCAAATTACTTCTTTCTTTCTTCTTTAAATTGAGAGATAATTCACATACCATTAAATTCACCCTTTCAAAGTGTATGATTCCATGGTTTTTAGTATATTCACCTTGTATAACCAAAACCACTAATTTTAGAACATTGTCATCACCCTAAAAATGTAACCACATACCTTTTAGCAATCATTCCCTATTTCCCCATCCCTCCGCCCTTGGCAATCACAATCTACTTTTCTAGATATATGTGTGTGAAGAGACGATCTTCAATTTAATTTTCTAAACTTTCTCCTTGGGATTTCTTTGGAAGGAATGATGCTAAAGCTGAAGCTCCAGTACTTTGGCCACCTCATGCAAAGAGTTGACTCATTGGAAGACTCTGATGCGGGGAGGGATTGGGGGAAGGAGAAGAAGGGGACAACTGAGGATGAGATGGCTAAATGGCATCACTGACTCAATGGACATGAGTCTGAGTGAACTCCGGGAGATGGTGATGGACAGGGGAGTCTGGCATGCTGCGATTCATGGGGTCGCAAAGAGTCGGACACGACTGAGTGACTGAACTGAATTGAACTGAAACTTTCTCCTTAAAAAACACATCAATTAATATCCAGTACCTCAATAAATGGTGTTGGGAAAACCAAATAGCCACAAGCACAAGAATGAAATTTTTTACACTATATAAAAAATTAACTCAAAATGGATTAAACACTTAAATGTAAGACCTGAGACCATAAAACTCTTAGAAGAAAACAGACAGTAAACTTCTTTTTCTCAAATTTATTCTTTTCTTTACTTATTTTTTGGCTGTGCTGGGTCTTAATTGTGGCATGTGGGATTGAACCGAGGTCCCCTGCACTGGCAGGCAGATTCTTTATGAATGAGCCACCAGGAAGCCCCTTCTTCATCTAACTTAAACAATTACTTTTTCATATGTTTAAAGTTTTTCTTCTAGAAAAAAAAAACAAAACTTGACTTTTGTTTGTCAAAAAATGTTCAACCCCAATAGTCTATTTCCAGAATTTTATTTTTTTTTATGTTTTATTTTTTTATTTTTTAAATTTTAAAATCTTTAATTCTTACATGCGTTCCCAAACATGAACCCCCCTCCCACCTCCCTCCCCATAACATCTCTCTGGGTCATCCCCATGCACCAGCCCCAAGCATGCTGTATCCTGCGTCAGACATAGACTGGCGATTCAATTCTTACATGATAGTATACATGTTAGAATGCCATTCTCCCAAATCATCCCATCCTCTCCCTCTCCCTCTGAGTCCAAAAGTCCTTTATACACATCTGTGTCTTTTTTCCTGTCCTGCATACAGGGTCGTCATTGCCATCTTCCTAAATTCCATATATATGTGTTAATATACTGTATTGGTGTTTTTCTTTCTGGCTTACTTCACTCTGTATAATCGGCTCCAGTTTCATCCATCTCATCAGAACTGATTCAAATGAATTCTTTTTTACGGCTGAGTAATACTCCATTGTGTATATGTACCACAGCTTTCTTATCCATTCATCTGCTGATGGACATCTAGGTTGTTTCCATGTCCTGGCTATTATAAACAGTGCTTCGATGAACATTGGGGTACATGTGTCTCTTTCAATTCTGGTTTCCTCGGTGTGTATGCCCAGCAGTGGGATTGCTGGGTCATAAGGTAGTTCTATTTGCAATTTTTTAAGGAATCTCCACACTGTTCTCCATAGTGGCTGTACTAGTTTGCATTCCCACCAACAGTGTAGGAGGGTTCCCTTTTCTCCACACCCTCTCCAGCATTTATTGCTTGCAGATTTTTGGATCGCAGACATTCTGACTGGTGTGAAGTGGTACCTCATTGTGGTTTTGATTTGCATTTCTCTAATAATGAGTGATGTTGAGCATCTTTTCATGTGTTTGTTAGCCATCCATATGTCTTCTTTGGAGAAATGTCTATTTAGTTCTTTGGCCCATTTTTTGATTGGGTCGTTTATTTTTCTATTTCCAGAATTTTAAAGTAACTCACTCATTATTCTCTGAAATCTTACTCTTCTTTAAAATCTTCTAATGCATGTCTCTCTTTTTTTTGGCTACATCATGTATGTTTGATGTTAGTTTCCTGACCAGGAATCCAACCCGTACCCCCTGCATCGAGTCTTAGCCACTGTACCACCAATGCATGCCTTTTGAAGCACGCCACTGGGAAACTATTCATAATTGTAACATTTTACTTTCCTGTTGAATTTGTGAAGTAATCAAATTGTGATTCAACATAATTTGCTCATGAAATTTATATAAAGTAGGTAGTTTCACAGAAATCTATCAAAACAAGATGAAAATTAATTACTTGGTTAAAAGTATTAGGAAAGGGGTTTAGCTTTAATATCTTCTTGATTTTACAAGTAGTTGAAAAATCTGTTATGTAAACTTCTACCTTAATTTCTTTTCATATTCTGAACTTCTATAACTATCTTCTTGATAGTTGTATCAGTTACTTATAACTCCTTTTTTTATATCATTTACAAAATATATCTTGAGACCTTTGCTCAGAAAGGAAGGCTCAGATGTTAATGAACAACTTTATTATGTCAAGATTGGGTTCTCTATTCATATGAGTTTTCAGCTATTGATTTTAGCTACAGTAATTACTATATGTCTTTGTTGATCATTTTAGTTGGTTACTCATATCTTGTTTTAAAATTTTATTTTTATTTGGCTGCGCCAAATCCTAGTTGTGGTATGTGAACTCTTAGTTGCAGTATATGGGATCTAGTTCCCTGACCAGGAATCAAATACAGGCCCCCTGCACTGGGAGCTCAGATTCCTAGCCACTGGACCACAAGGAAAGTCCCACTTACTCATAACTTAAATCCTGCCTTTTTTTTTTTCAGAACTAGTGATCTTAAAGTTTTGGCATTTGAGAGTCTCAGTGTTTCTGTATAGTGTTCCTGGACTTGGCTTAAATATTGAAATTTAAAACCCTTGGTTAATGCAGAAGCATTTGAAATTATCTTATGTGGCGCTTCTTGATCTTTGTCCACAAGGACACACCTGACCCTCCTACCAGTTGTGTACAAATCCTGAGTTCATTAATTGTAGCTCCTTGCTTCTGTCTCTGCCTAGGAAGTGTAACCTTATAGGCATTATCTTAAAGCCAAAAACAAATTATTGGGAAATATTGACACATTTTATCAGCAACAAGTTACTGGGACATTCCTCCTGACATTTCATCACACTACACTGACACCACATGATGCCTCATGACTCCCAGTGAAAAACATCACCCTAGTAGTTATTACATTGCACTGAAAACAAGAAACAAACAAAAAATAAAGTCACACCCCCCCACTCCCATGTTGGAGAATAACCCTTGTTGGGCCAATAAATCTTCCTATGCCTCAATTCTCCTTACATATAAAATGAAACCTACAATTTCTCATGAAAATGTCTGGAAGTTTAACATTATTGTTTTGTAGAAATTCCCTGGCAGTCCAGTGGTTAGGACTGTGTGCTTTCACTGCAGAGGGTAACAGGTTCAATCCTGCAAGCCATGGAACCTGGCCAAAAAAAACCACCAAAAACCCAAGCAAAATAAAACCCATTACTGTTTTGAGAGCTTCAATTTAATAAGATAGGATGGGAGGGCCTGGCAAAATAGGGACCCACAGGCTGAAGAGCTGGACTTTCACATAATGGAGACCTGGGAAGATTACTGAACAGGGTAGTAACATAATCACCAATATCTGTGTCTTAGGAGGAAAACTGGCAGCAGTATATATAGAATGGCAAAGAAGTTATGAGAAATATATAAAATATTTTATATATAGAATGTAGAAAATATAGAATATGTAGAAGTTATGAGAAATATATAGAATGACAAGAGAAGTTATGGCAAAGGGCCGGACAAGGGTGGGGAGAGAGAAATATGGAGTTTGGGATTAACATATACACACTGCTATATATATATGTGTGTGTGGTGTGTGTGTGTGTATTAACATATACACACTGCTATATACACACTGTTATCTATATAAAATAGATGAACAACAAGGACCTATTGTGTAGTATGCGCTCATGCTCAGTCGCTCAGTTGTGTGCTACTCTTTGTGACCCCATGAACTCTAGGCAGTAGTCATGTATGGATGTGAGAGTTGGACTATAAAGAAACCTGAGCGCCAAAAATTGATGCTTTTGAGCTGTGGTGTTGGAGAAGACTCTTGAGAGTCCCTTGGACTGCAAGGAGATCCAACCAGTCCATCCTAAAGGAGATCAGTCTTGGGTGTTCATTGGAAGGACTGATGCTGAAGCTGAAACTCCAGTACTTTGGCCACCTCATGCGAAGAGCTGACTCATTTGAAAAGACCCTGATGCTAGGAAAGATTGAAGGCAGGAGGAGAAGGGGAGAACAGAGGATGAGATGATTGGATGGCATCACCGACTCTATGGACATGAGTTTGGGTGAACTCTGGGAGTTGGTGATGGACAGGGAGGCCTGGCGAGCTGCAGTCCATGGGGTCGCAAAGAGTCGGACACGACTGAGTGACTGAACTGAACTGAACTGTAGCCTGCCAGATTCCTCTGTCTATGGGATTTCCCAGGCAAGAATACTGGAGTAGGTTGCCATTTCCTCCTCCAGGGGATCTTCCCAACCCAGGGAATGAACCCATGTCTCCCGCATTGCCAGGCAGATTCTTTACCAGTTGAGCTACCAGGGAAGCCCATGCTATACACTAGGGGCTCTACTTCAATTTTTAAAAATGGTTTTTAAAAACAGGCCAGACAAGAGATGCTGAAGGTAATTGTTGTGGAAGGGGGTTGGAAGGAGGAATGAGACCAATTTAAGAGGTAATGGCAGATAATCAACTATAGGTGTAATGGGATTTGATTACTAAATGATGTGAGGACTGAGGGAGAGGAAGGAAGGACTTGAATGGGACTTTTGAGGTTTCTGGCCTGAACATCTGAACATGCTGATGCCATAAACTGAATGGAAACGTAGGACTGCTTTTTTGTCTGTGCACGTGTGTGCACTTCTGTGTAACCGAAGTGGGGCAGGGGGTAAGGAATGGTCTTGTTTCAAGTGCCTGTGGACACCTGTGTGGTGCTATAGAACTGGACAGGTAGAGTGGGCCTGGGGACAGTTCTTGGTATAAAGAAAAGAATACTCATGTGTACAGCTCATTTATATAGTGCTCAACTATTAGCGCACCACACCCTGAGGTAGTTATTACCTTGCCAGCAGTAAAAAGCTTTATTACAGCCCCCGACCGATGACTGTGTAAAGGGCCTTGGCTCCCACAACATCTACGGGCAAAATATTAATTGTGATTAATTATCGTGTGGCACCATACAAAGACTAGAAGTTTTCTTGTGGCTCCGGAGGGCACTTGCTTGGTTTTCGCTTCAGCCCTCAGGAAAAGGGAACTGGACAGCTCCCCGGGTGGCCTTCGGCCCTTCCTGGGTCTGAACCGGCCAGCCGCGAGCGGTCTCCAGACACGTGCGCCTGGGTTTGGGCGCTCTCAGCCTAGGCTGCGCCAACGTTGGGCGGAGGGCACTGAGCCCTTCTTCCGCGCTCTCAGACCCCGGCCCCCAGCGTCTGGGAGGGAGAGGCGGGCAGGGCGGGGCGGGGCGGGGCGGGGCGGAGCTGCTCCGAGGCCCCGCCCGCCTGCAGCCGCCGCCGCCGCCGGCTCCCTACGGCCCGCGGTGCGGTACGCGCCTGCGCTGGCTCTCGCCTCGGAGCAGCCATGATGGTGGGTGTTCGCGGCGCCGAGCCCAGGGCGCGCGGTGGGGGCGGCGGGCGCGGGGCGGGCGCGGGGGCCGCGCCGGCTGGGCACTAACGTCTCCCTTTGTGTCTCCCTCGCTCCATCCTCTCCCCCGGCGCGCTGGGCCCCGCCGACCCCGCAGGAAGGCCTGGACGACGGCCCCGACTTCCTCTCGGAGGAGGACCGCGGAGTAAGTTCTGCCTCCTTCTGGCTCGCGGGACCCCCCTCCCTCGCCTTGGCCCTGGGGTGGGTTACCCGAGGGGGGTCCCCGGCCGGGCGGCACCCGCTCCCCGCCGGCCTCCTTTCGGTTTCCTCGCCGCACCGCGCCCCGCCCTCCTGCAGCCCTTTCTCCCTTGGGGCCGTGCGGTTCTGATTTCCCGGGGACCGGCGGCCGCTCTCGGCCCCCCGCTCCGGCTCCGACCCTCCGGTGGACCTCCTTCCCCGCCCGCTCCGGGTGCAGCTGGGGAGGTGGAGGGGGAAGCCTGAGCTAGACAGTCCCCGCCCCCCGCCCCACACTGGGGGCTATGAAACCCATTGTCAGACCTTCCTGCCCGCACCCTGAATTTCCCCTTGGGGATCTCGAACCCGTCTCCGCCCACCCTTCTCTCTCTCTCTAAAACATTGTAGTACTGGCTTGTTGTAAATTATCCTTTTGCAAGGGATTTTACAGTCGCCGGATTTTATCTCTTCTCCAGTATCCTACGAGATTTTGCAAAATGCTGGTAGCCCACTGTACCTTTACTTTTCCTAATGTCCAAAAGACACATCTTTTGCGGCGATCCCTTGGTGGTGATTTGAGGCAAACTGCAGTTCCCTTCAGAAAGGGCCTTCAGAGCTGTGATTCCTCCCTTCCACTCTGCCCCATTTACCTTGGCTGAAGGGTAGTAATCTCTATAGTGCCTTGTACAAGTGAGCACTTGAAAGATACTGATACATGATGATTGCAACTCAGCAGCGTTCCATGGTTCCTTCACATTTAACAGCGTGAGCTTTACTTTTCTGTTTGGCTTTTACTTAATAACTTTGATAATGTGAGAGACACATCTGTTAGTCGGTTTTTGGCAGATGATAAAGTATTCTTATAAGATTTTATTCCTGTTTTTTTTTTTTTAAGTAAAGATAACGGTAGGTAGTATTAACTGATGACCTTTATAAAGCTTTAACATGGTAAGAAAGATGCAAAGGATGCCGTATACTTTTATAGATGAGGAGTTAATGCATTTCTCTGTTTACACAAAACAGGAAAAGCAAACAGGATTTGCTCTCTTGTAAAACCTAACTAATGTTCAGTAAAAGTATTAATTTTTTGAGTACTTATGTTGATGTGAAAAATAGAGTATTTTCTGGTGAATATTTGTGTTCCAAGCCTTATGCCTTTGATGAGATTTGCTTATCAAACTGGAACCTCTTAAGTAATGTGTCCAGAAACTTTTCATGTATTACAGATTAAAGGCAGGGTGAGATGAAAGGCATGGGTGACCAGGAGGTTCTTACAGAACCTTGCAGATGAAAGTTCTAATATGAAAATGGAAAAAAACCCCAACAAACATTACCCTGAATTTGAAAGCATTTAGAATGTCATGATGAATATGTCTGCATGTCCAGTTCTTCCTTACTTTTGTCCTGTGAGACTAGGTGAATCATAGTAACAGCCACAGCCAGACAGTGTGTTAGCACTGTATATGCACAGTTCCCTTATATCTTCTCATCGTTCTTGTGAAGCTTTCAGTATCCCCCCTTTACAGATGAGAAATCTGAACCTCAGGGAAACTAAATAGTCTGAAGTCATATAGTCAGTGAGTGGGAGAGGTGGACTTTAAACCATGGAGCTGACATTAAAGCCAGTGCACATATTTCTCAAAGTCTCCTTGAAACACTTGCATTAGAATCACCTGGGGTGTTTGAAAAGCTAAAGTCAAAAGGTTCTGGGCTCACTGTCTAGTAAATCAGTCTCTTGAGATGGGGAGGGACGAAAACTACTTTGTTAACAAGCAAGAAGATTCCATTGCACATGAAGTTTGATTATGGCTGCACAAAGTTATCCTGCTCTTTCCTCATTTCAGGAACAGAAATTGCAGGCCTGTTAATTTCCTTATATTGTGTTTGTCTTGATATAAATAGATTAGTAGAACTTTCAGTTCAGATTGTCTTGTTCAGCCTTTTAAGAAAGTCTTGATGAAGAGAAAGCATGAAATACCTATTTGATACAAATTACAGAGGGGAATGTCACAGATTCAATAATAATAGTGTAATAATAGTGTAAGCACTTCATTCAAAGCAGCAAGTAAACAAAATTAAAGACAGCATTTTTAAATACGTTTATAAGCAGCCTTGAATTTTCATTATATTTGGAACAGAAGAGAATCTTAAAGCTTTAAGGAAATACTGTTCCGTGAGAAAACATAAAAAGCAGACTTTAAGAATACACAGTATTGAAAATATTGGTCATGTTTAATCTCTTCAGTTACACCTCTACATAATAGGGTATTTTTTCTTTCCCAAAGGCAGGACAGTAACATATTATTTAGTAAAACAAATGAGCCCTTTGAACTGGACGCATTTTGCTCTGATGTCCTTGTTAAATAGAGCAGTAAGTGCCAGCATGATGGCATCGTTCTGTTAGTGTTTGATTTGAATTCTAAATAATACGTTTATTGTTTTCAGAATTACTTCAGGTGGAGGAACTGCACCTTTCCTGAACTCCTCGCCTTGCTCCTCCCTCTGTATTTATCTTCATTAATATCATTTCCATTCCTGCAGGCAAGAAGCCTCTGAATCATATCCTTCATCCCCATAGCAGAACAGTCATCAAGGCCAGATAATTTCACCTCAGAAATATTGTTTAGCCCATCTTTTGTTTATGTGACCCCTGTTAAGGTCCCTGCCATCTCTTGCCTGGCTTGTAGCAGTATCTGTTATTGGTCTCTATCTCTGGTCTTTCTGTTTTCCAGTCCAGACTTCACATGACCGCTAGTTTACCTAACTGAAATGATTGAATCATATGGCACCAGTAGTCACAAGGACTTACTTGGACCCAGTTCTTTTGGCAGTAAGGTCTAAACTCATTATCGTAGCATTGAATACCGTTCATTATCCTTTCTGGCTGACTTCATTCTCAAGATGCCACAGCAGACATCCCCTCCCCAACACACACACTGTAGGCATATTCTAGTCTATTTGTCATTGCTCAAGCACCTCTGCCCTCTCTAATGTCTATTTTATGCATGCTTGTCAATGTTGTGGAGTGGTTTTTTCCCTTCACCTCTTTTTTTCCACATGAAATTTGGCTTGTCTTTTTAAGACTTGGCCCAGATGTCTACATTTTCTTTTGTACCTCCTCAGCATTTAGCTTGAATACATTCCACATTTATTGATAGTTATTTCAGGTAAAAGTGTCACATAGATTTTGTTAGCAAAGGATAAGATGAATGTTGGCAGAGGAAGAAGAGGAAGCTCCTGGCCTGGGACCGTGGCAGTGTAGTATGAGACTTACGGTGAAGTGCTGAGGGAGTACCAAGGAGGGTGAACACGTAGCGATAGCTACACGCTGCTAAAGCATTTGCTGCATGCCAGGGACTTTCCATATATTAACTCACTTCTCAAATCCCTGTGAAGTAACTGCTTCTGTTATTCCTACTTTGGAAAGGAAAAGTGAGGTTTAGAAAGAGTAAGTAACTTGCCCAGATTCCTACAGCCAGTATGAAATAGATTCAAACTCAGAGGAAATCTAGCTATGGGTCCTAGGCTGTCACGTCCGACTGTTTTGTAACCCCATGGACTGTAGCCCACCCAATTCCTCTGTGCGTGGGAATCTCCAGGCAGGAATACTGGTGTGGTTTGACAGTTCCTTCTCCAGGGGATCTTTCTGACCCAGGGATCAAACCTGCATCTCTTGCATTGCAGGTGGATTCTTTACCACTGAGCCACCAGAGAATCCTGTTAACCGTGGTGCCGTCTCCTAAAGGAGTTCAGTTCAGTCGCTCAGTCGTGTCCGACTCTGTGAACCCATGAATCACAGCACGCCAGGCCTCCCTGTCCATCACCAACTCTCGGAGTTCACTCAGACTCATGTTTATCGAGTCAGTGATGGCCCCAGCCATCTCATCCTCTGTGGTCCCCTTCTCCTCCTGCCCCTAATCCCTCCCAGCATCAGAGTCTTTTCCAGTGAGTCAACTCTTCACATGAGGTGGCCAAAGTACTGGAGTTTCAGCTTTAGCATCATTCCTTCCAAAGAAATCCCAGGGTTGATCTTCAGAATGGACTGGTTGGATCTCCTTGCAGTCCAAGGGACTCTCAAGAGTCTTCTCCAACACCACAGTTCAAAAGCATCAATTCTTTGGTGCTCAGCCTTCTTCACAGTCCAGGTCTCACATCCATACATGAATACTGGAAGAACCATAGCCTTGCCTAGATGGACCTTTGTTGGCAAAGTAATATCTCTGCTTTTAAATATGCTATCTAGGTTGGTCATAACTTTTCTTCCAAGGAGTAAGTGTCTTTTAATTTCATGGCTGCAGTCACCATCTGCAGTGATTTTGGAGCCCCCCAAAATAAAGTCTGACACTGTTTCCACTGTTTCCCCATCTATTTGCCATGAAGTGATGGGACCAGATGCCATGATCTTCGTTTTCTGAATGTTGAGCTTTAAGCCAACTTTTCACTCTCCTTTTTTCACTTTCATCAAGAGGCTTTTAGTTCCTCTTCACTTTCTGCCATAAGGGTGGTGTCATCTGCATATCTGAGGTTATTGACATTTCTCCTGGCAGTCTTGATTCCAGCTTGTGTTTCTTCCAGTCCAGCGTTTCTCATGATGTACTCTGCATATAAGTTAAATAAGCAGGGTGACAATATACAGCCTTGACGTACTCCTTTTCCTATTTGGAACCAGTCTGTTGTTCCATGTCCAGTTCTAACTGTTGCTTCCTGACCTGCATATAGGTTTCTCAAGAGGCAGGTTAGGTGGTCTGGTATTCCCATCTCTTTCAGAATTTTCCACAGCTTATTGTGATCCACACAGTCAAAGGCTTTGGCATAGTCAATAAAGCAGAAATAGATGTTTTTCTGGAACTCTCTTGCTTTTCCATGATCCAGCGAATGTTGGCAATTTGATCTCTGGTTCCTCTGCCTTTTCTAAAACCAGCCTGAATATCAGGAAGTTCACGGTTCACGTATTGCTGAAGCCTGGCTTGGAGAATTTTGAGCATTACTTTACTAGCGTGTGAGATGAGTGCAATTGTGTGGTAGTTTGAGCATTCTTTGGCATTGCCTTTCTTTGGGATTGGAATGAAAACTGACCTTTTCCAGTCCTGTGGCCACTGCTGAGTTTTCCAAATTTGCTGGTATGTTGAGTGCAGCACTTTCACAGCATCATCTTTCAGGATTTGAAATAGCTCCACTGGAATTCCATCACCTCCACTAGCTTTGTTCGTAGTGATGCTTTCTAAGGTCCCCTTGACTTCACATTCTAGGATGTCTGGCTCTAGATGAGTGATCACAGCATCGTGATTATCCGGGTTGTGAAGATCTGTTTTGTACAGTTCTGTGTATTCTTGCCACTTCTTAATATCTTCTGCTTCTGTTAGGTCCCGACCATTTCTGTCCTTTATCGAGCCCATCTTTGCATGAAATGTTCCCTTGGTATCTCTGATTTTCTTGAAAAGATCTCTAGTCTTTCCCATTTTATGGTTTTCCTCTATTTGCATTGATCGCTGAAGAAGGCTTCCTTACCTCTTCTTGTTATTCTTTGGAACTCTGCATTCAGATGCTTATATCTTTCCTTTTCTCCTTTGCTTTTCACTTCTCTTCTTTTCACAGCTATTTGTAAGGCCTCCCCAGAGAGCCATTTTGCTCTTTTGCATTTCTTTTCCATGGGAATGGTCTTGATCCCTGTCTCCTGTACAATGTCACGAACCTCATTCCATAGTCCATCAGGCACTCTATCTATCAGATCTATGCCCTTAAATCTATTTCTCACTTCTGTATAATCATAAGGGATATGATTTAGGTCATACCTGAATGGTCTAGCAGTTTTCCCTACTTTCTCAATTTAAGTCTGAATGTGGTAATAAGGAGTTCATGATCTGAGCCATAGTCAGCTCCTGGACTTGTTTTTGCTGACTGTATAGAGCTTCTTCATCTTTGGCTGCAAAGAATATAATCAGTCTGATTTCGGTGTTGACCATCTGGTGATGTCCTTGTGTAGAGTCTTCTCTTGTGTTGTTGGAGGAGGTTGTTTGCTATCACCAGTGCATTTTCTTGGCAAAATTCGATTAATCTTTGCCCTGCTTCATTCCACATTCGAAGGCCAAATTTGCCTGTTACTCCAGGTGTTTCTTGACTTCCTACTTTTGCATTCCAGTCCCCTATAATGAAAAGGACATCTTTTTTAGGTGTTAGTTCTAGAAGGTCTTGTAGGTCTTCATAGAACCGTTCAGCTTCTTCAGCATTACTAGTTGGGGCATAGACTTGGATTACGGTGATATTGAATGGTTTGCCTTGGAAACGAACAGAGATCATTCTGTCATTTTTGAGATTGCATCCAGGTACTGCATTTTGGACTCTTTTGTTGACCATGATGGCTACTCCATTTCTTCTGAGGGATTCCTGCCCACAGTAGTAGTTATAATTGTCCTCTGAGTTAAATTCATCCATTCCAGTCCATTTTAGTTCGCTGATTCCTAGAATGTTGACGTTCACTCTTGCCATCTCTTGTTTGACCACTTCCAGTTTGCCTTGATTCATGGACCTGACATTCCAGGTTCCTGTGCAATATTGCTCTTTACAGTATCGGACCTTGCTTCTATTACCAGTCACATCCACAGCTGGGTATTGTTTTTGCTTTGGCTCCATCCCTTCATTCTTTCCGGAGAAGGCAATGGCACCCCACTCCAGTACTCTTGCCTGGAAAATCCCGTGGACAGAGGAGCCTGGTAGGCTGCAGTCCATGGGGTCGCACAGAGTCGGACACGACTGAAGCGACTTAGCAGCAGTAGCAGCAGCTTCATTCTTTCTGGAGTTATTTCTCCACTGATCTCCAGTAGCATATTGGGCACCTACTGACCTGGGGAGTTCCTCTTTCAGTATCTTAGCATTTTGCCTTTTCATACTGTTCATGGGGTTCTCAAGGCAAGAATACTGAAGTGGTTTGCCATTCCCTTCTCCACTGGACCACATTCTGTCAGACCTCTCCACCATGACCCGCCCGTCTTGGGTTGCCCCACTGGCGTGGCTTAGTTTCATTGAGTTAGTCAAGACTGTGGTCCTAGTGTGATTAGATTGACTAGTTTTCTGTGAGTATGGTTTCAGTGTGTCTGCCCTCTGATGCCCTCTTTCAACACCTACCATCTGACTTGGGTTTCTCTTACCTTGGGCGTGGGATATCTCTTCACGGCTGCTCCAGCAAAGCGCAGCTGCTGCTCCTTACCTGGGATGAGGGGTATCTCCTCACCGCCGCCCTTCCTGACCTTCAACGTGGGATGGCTCCTCTAGGCCCTCCTGCACCCGCGCAGCCACCGCTCCTTGGACATGGGGTTGCTCCTCCTCCTAAAGGAACTAAACCTTAAATGTTGATCAGAAATTGTGTAGGCTGTCTGGGAAGGGGAGGGCTTGTCAGCAGAGAAGATACAGTGTAGATAAGTGCCGGGGTCCAGCCCCGGTGGATCCAGGGAATTCGAAGGTGGGGACAGCATCGGCGTCCTTGGAAAAATACATATTTAATCATAGATATATAGAGAGATTGGAAACGGATAGTGTAGTAGGAAAATTAGTGGAGAAAAAGAGGCTGTATAACTTGGCTATGTGGAATAGCATCCATGCTCCACGTGGGAATTCAGCCAGAAAAAACAGGGAGCAAGAAAGGACGACATGGGGGTATCAGTCTTTCCGGAAACTGATCCGATTTCTTTATTTTTGGGTTTGCTTATATACCTTTTGTTACACATAGGGATGAATACAGAGTCACACGGGGGTCAGCAGTCCTGACCTTTATCAGAATCAGGTGCTTCACATAAAAAGGTCTTAGGGATTTTATGATCCTTTCTTTCTGATAACCAAAAAACTTATTTTTTCCAAGGGTGTTTTTTCTTAAACCAGGCACCACCCTCCAAATAGTTACATTCCTATAGAGTGAGGGTGTAGTGAGTTACAATCAAGAAAGGAATTTATTTAACCCAAGGTTAACATGATTAATCCTAAAGGTTAATACTTGTTTCTCCTATATGCTAGTTATATTCATTATAAGGGCAGGGAATATGGAGATTTAACAGCAAACATCAGCCCAACAAATGATAATCCTTTCACCAATGTTCCCCTTAAGATCTATTTAGTCTTCAGATAGTGATAAAGTTACATTTTTACATAGCAAGGACACAGTGATTTATAACAAAGTACAGTGATCTATTACAAAAGAGAAAATTCATTAACTCAAAAAGTCTAGTATTGCTAACCTTAAAACTACTATATTTCCTTTTCTATATTCCAAATACATTGATTAATATATTCCCAGGTGCCTAAGGATATGGAGGCCTGGCGGCAATCATTGACTCAACAATGAGAAAAGCCCTATGCTAATTAAGACTTTCAAAATACTCAAAAACTCTCTGTGCTGTTTATGGTTGAGAGGTAGTAAACAATCATGTTAACCATGGTGCTGTCTCCTAAAGGAGCTAAACCTTATATATTGATCAGAAATTGTGTAGGCTGTCAGGGAAGGGGAGAGCTTGTCAGCAGAGAAGATAACATGTGTAGATAAGCCATCTGGTTCCACCTGCAGCGCTTGTTCTTACTGGAGTGCAGTGAAGTCACTCAGTCATGCCCGACTGTTTGCAACCCCATGGATAGTAGCCTGCACCAAGCTCCTCCCATGGGATTTTCAAGGCAAGAGTACTGGAGTGGGTTGCCATTTCCTTCTCCAGGGAATCTTCCCAATCCAGGGATCAAACCCAGGTCTCTCACATTGGAAGCAGGAGTAAATACCAGTAGTACAGATAAAGTGCATAATGGTAAAGAATCCAGCCAGTGGAAAGTTCTGAGGGTTCTTAGCTGGAAAGGACATATACCCAGATGAAAATAGCATTATAGATGACTCCAGTGTGCAAGATGGATTGCTGCCTTCTTGCAGAAAGCAGAGAAAGCAGTTAGCAGGCCATTGTGGCAGTCCAGATGAGAAATGTTAAAGGTAGAACTAAGGCCGTGAAGTGGGAGAAGGGATGAAGGAGAGGACGTAGTAGAGATGTCTCGGAGATAGAATAGACAGGACATAGTGGCTTAAGAAATACATGGGCTGGGCAGAGGAGAAGGAGATGAGGAATACAGGAGAGAAGAGTAGAGTTAGAAGGTAGATAATAGGTTTGGTTTTCAGATATGCTGGATTTGAAGTGCCTCATCCCTTTCCCCCAAAACTACAAACTAAGATCTGAAAGGACAAAGATTGTGTCTTTTCATCCTAGCACCTTTGACAGTAGTTGGCACACTGAAGGCACTCGGTTGTTTAATAAGTATTAAGAAATAAATACATAAACACTAAACAACAAATACATCTAGGTGGATATGTCTAGTTGGTAAGTTGAAATTATGATTGGAAACTTAGAATAAGAGATGTGAGTTGAAAGTATAAATTCAGGAGTTATTAGTCAAGAATGGCTGAAATTACAAAGGCTAGATACCCAGAGGAAACAAAGACTCACATGCCAAGGGGAGAAAATGGACTAATGATGGGGCTGAGATGGTCGGGAAGAAAATGAGAAGCATTCCCAGAAGCTGAGAGTTTTAATGGAAAGGGTCAGAATGATCATTAAGGCAAAATACTGAAGAGAGGTCAAAAAGACTGCAAAGTATTGGATTTGGAAATTAGGTCCTCACCGTGTGGAGGTTTTGTGAGACAAGGGCTAATTTGACTAGAAGAGCAGTGCTAGAGCAGACAGGAAGGTAACATGCTCAGGTGGCCAGAGAGCTCCGCTCTCTGTAGGATACCATGTCTTCTGAGAAAGCAGAGGTGTTGAGTCCATCCAAATCTATTTGTAGAAAGGCTTATTGATGGGTCTGAAGGGGTAACAGCTGCTAGTGTTGATTTCTTGGAGATGTGGGAGGCAGTGTCACTTACTGAGCATAGGGGTAGAAATGTGGTTGAGGCTTGAGACAGGAAAGGTTTGGAGTAGTTGCTCAGGGAGTCAGAAGGGGAGCTGAGCAGATCGGCCTAGGACTGTTGAATGATTTTAAGGATCTTATGCAGTTTGGAGACCAGTAATTTGTAGTGGATAAGTGCAACAAGCAGTTGTGACTTTTCTCTAGCTACACTCAGCTCAGAAAGCAAAAAATGTCGATTGAATTGATCCTCCAGGGGGGAATTTGCAAGTCAGGTATGGCAAAGAGCAGTGAGAGTTGACAAGACGGGTGAGAAAGGCATTGGAGTGACATCGAGTGACTTATTTTTGGTATGGTAGATGAAAGGCAATCTAGTTTCCAGAAAGTATATGTATGTATAATCAACCATTGATTTGACTGCTGAGTATACTGGGTATAATAATGGAAATAATTCATTTCAGGACTTCCAAAATTATTTGTTGTGGTTCAGTTGCTAAATCGTGTCCAACTCTTTGCAACCCCATGGACTGAAGCACATCAGGCCTCCCTGTCCCTCACCATCTCTAAAATTATAACTGGCTGTAAATCAACTGTACTTCAATTTAAAAAAATGCTTTTTTAAATCCTAACTGAACTAGGAGTAAAATAGATTTAAAATTTGGCCAGAACTAGTGAACTTAACAGAATTTCTGTCTGTCTCATGGGGTTTTTCACTGGTTGTACTGTAATTCCCTAGAAATAGTTTCTTGGCACTAGTATGGTTTGCGCCTTTCTTTCAGGGCTGCCTTGAGCCAGAAGAATAGGGCCTGGGGGCTCACTGTAAGGACTAGGCTTTTCTCCAAGCCAGAACCCCTTAGGTTTTGAGCAGAGGAATGAGTTCTAGTTTAGTGGTATCGCTCCAGTGGCCCTGTATGGAATATAGATTGAGGAGGCAGGATGACAGAAGCAAGAGACTGGTTGGGAAGCTGTGGCAATAATCAGTTACTTTGCTTCCTTCTTCCTCCTCCTTCCGTCAGTCTATCTCTGTACATATATTTACTTTTCTGACAAAAGATAAACTGTTTTTTAGGAATGTCATAAAGTGGGTACTGGCTTCCCCGGTGGTGCAGAGGTTAAAGTGTCTGCCTGCAATGTGGGAGACCTGGGTTCGATCCCTGGGTCGGGAAGATCCCCTGGAGAAGGAAATGGCAACCCACTCCAGTATTCTTGCCTGGAGAATC